>NC_053401.1:19660-319660 GCF_016859285.1 Xiphias gladius | reverse complement strand
CACTGTCCAAATACCTGCGGACCCGACTTTAAATATAGAAGCCGGGATGAAATCAGAGGAAATTGTCTGAAATGGAAACTAGACTCTGCTGAGAGACGTCCTGCTGCTGGTTGACGAGGCCCATCTGAGAAATCAGACAACAAGGAGAATTTATTTCCACACTGACGAGATCAGACAGAGAAGATGACTGTGAATCACATCAGGGTCAGATTTATTCTGTTTTTTTGTCCGTAGCCGATAAATGACTAAAAAAGGAACAAGTGCTGTAACATCCCGTTAAATGTTCAAATGCAAATACTCGACTAAAACTACTCAGTGGTTAATGACACTGTGTCGGCTCGTGTATTGTTGTTACTGTGACCGTCTCTGTGCTGCAGTCCTGGAGGATCTGCTCTGAACCAGCCTCTCACTCTGCAGCTATCTGACGTTTCGCAGACTTTTACAGTCAAAACAACTTTGATAAATAGTTTTTGTTTGGAGGTTTGTGAGTAAAAATGACAGGTTTTTACTTCTTAATCAAACTTCTGAAAGTCAAATATATAAAACAGTCCCGAGCAGACACGGTGCAGAAGCTACATGTGAGCACCAGGGGGCTCTGTAAGACAGGAAATCTGCAGGTCTTTAAAACAGTGAATTCAGTTTCCTCAAAGAAGAGGTTAGAGGGTTTAAAGAGCGTTAAATGTAATGAAGCAAAGACTTAGATGTTGTCAGTTGCTGCTGTGGCAGTAAAGTTAGCTACTGGATGTCAGGAGACGTTCTCCACCTCCACACTAACGGTGGCTGAGCTGCAGGAGGCTGTTGAGTCAAACTCAGACCGGTCAATATTTAACTGAAACTGGCATGAACGCTTTTTACTTCTTTGATCCATCCCTTATCCACTGCTTATTAAGGTCCAGGTCTCTTTGGTTTTATTAATTCTATCACCAGAATTATTGTTATGTACTGGGAAGTACTGAATAATGTTATAATGATGACAAATAATCTCACTCCATATGTCCCTGCTGGTTTTCCATCGTACTGTCATGCTCAGACGGTATCATCATGAAACGGGTATTAAATTTCATCCTGCATGATGTTAAAAAGCCTTTAAAAGTCACCTGGTGAATCCTGATGAAAACCTTGTTGAAGGATTTAAAGGGTTTTAAAAAATCTTTTTAAACATGTTGATGGTTGATTTTAATTATTTGTGTTTGGTTTTTTTTTAAAAACAAAAATGCCATAAATTTGATGGTTTCAGGTACTCGAATGCAAGAATTTGCTTCTCACAGGATGTTAAGGTGGATATTTTTTTTAATTTTCTTTTTTTCTCTTTTTTTTTAGCCCTCGTTGCAGTGAACAGAGCTTTTTTTTTTCATGTAGATGGTTGAAAGGGTCTTTGAGGAGTCTGGAAATATCTTGAAAAAGCAGTAAATAAACCTCTGGCAGGGTTTTTCCAAACATCAACTCTTAAAGTATTTTAACTAAAACTGATGCTGAGCTCTGTGGCAGGAATGTAGTTAGATCACAGGCACAAACTGAGGCAAATGAAGACCATGTGAGAGGGTCGAAAGCCCTGAAACAAGCCTGGAGATAGACCTTGAGATTAAATTGTTTTATCACTTGGTTTGTGGAGCACATTCAGCCAACTTTGCAACAACCACTATGCATTCATGTAGGAGGGCTGTGCCACCAAACTCCACTCAAAACAAGGACGTTTTTAAATTTGTTTAGTGTGTGTGTGTGTGTGTGTGTGTGTGTGTTCCCGAAATAACCCAGCCTTCAGAGTGTTTCAGCAGGAGGGAGGGAGGGAGGAGGGTGAGGAGGTGCTGACCTACAGAGTCGCAGCAGAATTTTTAACTGACCGGAGTTCAACTGAAAAACTGAAGAAAAAACCAAGTCCATTTTGAATCTGTGCAGAAAAATAAACCCAGAGAAGAAGCGAAGAGTCCAGGTCCATCCGGCGAAGGACGGACTGGAAATCTGACCACCGTGGCTTCTTTTTTCTTCTCCTGTTGGATTTAACTCAAACCAGATGGTCCGCCTGCCAGACTCCACCGCCAGACTGGTTGTTTTTAACCTCTCCCCGACGCCACCGAACTTCGTGTGTGTTTTTCGTCTAGTTGTAACCCTCGACTTTCAACGGAAAATGCGTGGTTGTAGCTCTGTTTAATGGGTCTTTTGGGCTTTTCCCCGTTCTTCTGAGGGTCCCGTTAGGATTCCAGTTTTAGTTTGACTTTTCATCAGCTGACAGGACGTGGGTTTTTTCTGCTCAGACGGGGATCAAAACGAAGACGCAGCACTAGGTCGTAGTGCGGTGTTGCGCACTCTGGATTTAGGAGGATTCTTGGGAAATCATCCAGGAGAATCATCTGCCTTTGAAGTGTCATGGCCATCTTTAAACCCACATGATCTCACCAAGGGAGGCAGAGGATGAAGCTCAGCCGCTTTGAAGCGCCGTGCGTTTTGGCCGCTCTTCTTCTTTTTGGGTCTCCGCGGCGCACAGAGCGTCCGACTCAAAATTAGGGAGTTTTAAACTGTGATTCGTTATTGATGAGAGGTCCTTGGATTTAAAGCATGACTTAATACCTTCCCGTACTCTCACGAATCCACTAGTATCTTCGGCATAAATATAATTCATCAGAATGATCTCTATTTAGATAAAACAGTCACATTTACCAAACTTTCCAACAACCGATATGCACTCATGTTTGGGGGGTAGCAGTATATCGCCGAACGTAACTGAAAATGAGTCTATTTTAAAATGTGTCTGGTTATCGATAAACGTTCTTGGGGTTAATGGCACGAGTTAATAGCCTGCCCTTTCAGACTCCCTCGGGTCCACTAGTAAAGTTGGGATAAATATGATTCAACAAAACTTATTTTAATTTTAGTGACACGCTCGCTTTTACCACATTTTCTAACAGTCCCGATGCATTCATGTTAAGGTGGACAACGGGCCGAACCTCACTTAAAATCATCAGGCTCTGAGGACTGAGATGAAGCGGATGAAGACGAAGATACAAAGGGAAACCCTCGGGGATGTAAAGTGAAGGTTTTTCCTCTCATGCGGTGCCTCCTGGCTTCAGCCGGCGGACGTCTCCTGAGGGACTCCGGGATGCTGCTGCGCCGCCGGTCCTGCTCCGGCCCGCTGCTGCTGCTGCTCGGGGTGGCGGTGTGTCTCTTTTACCAGACCCTGATGGTGGCCCGGAACCGCCTCCGGTCCGGACATCAGCTACCCGCCGCTGATGTTCGCAGCAGGAAATCTTCAGATCAGGTCCTGGTGGAGAAGACCAGAAGGTTTATTTCTATTCTGGAAACTTTACAGAGAGAGACTCAGGTGAGTTTTACCTGCTCCTCAGGTGTGTGTGTGTGTGTGTGTGTGTGTGTGTGTGTGTGTGTGTGTGTGTACGTGTACTGTGGCGAAAACTGCTTCCCCAGACTCCGTTACAAATTCAGGCAATTAAAAATAATTTTATCTGTTAATCATTTATCAGACACTTTTGGGATTACCTGTAAATTCTGCATCGTCCTCCAATACCACAATGGCCTATTTCTTTCAGTTTTATTTTATTTCTTTAAAATAAACATTTCAACTGGTGGACGTTCTTTGCTTATTTTATAGTAACTCTAGATCTCACGTTGAGCCTTAAACGTTCTTGTTGACCTTGGGTCAAAACGTAGTTTTCCGTAGCTTTCAACAACATCTCAGGATCCACTGAGGAAGACAGTGAGCCTGGGGTAGAACGCTTCTGCAAAGCTAGAAGGTGAACCTTGAGTTTAGGCTTTTTTATTTATTATTTTTTTCCATCAAGTGTCCATCATAATGTTTAATTTTAAGAAAACACTTGCATTGAAAAAACTAAGAAAAATTCATGTCAGGGGGCAAACTAGGATTTTGCCAAACTTCACTCAGAGTTTAAAATTTGCTTGATTAATGGCAAAAGTCTTTGGAATAAAGATAGAGCAAATACTTTCTTAGACTCTTGCAAATTGACAAGTAAATTCAGCATAAATACTATCCATTAAAAATGTATGCTTCAGTGAAACACCCACATTTAACAAACATTTAATAGAGACTTTCTTTTGCTATTACTATCACCAAACTTCATCCAAAAAAATTGCATTTTAAAATGTGTTAAAAATTGTTCATCTTCACAACAGTAGCAAATAGTTTTCTGGACTTTAAAATATCAACTCAAGAATGTGGAATGAATATAATCCGTCAAGAAGGAATTTCATTTTAATAAAACAGTGATATTCTTATCCAATCCTGGAGAAAACTACTATTGCCAATCTTCATTTAATACAGAGCATTTTAAGATTTGTTTTTTAAGATCTTTTGTAGATTCTGATGGCTCTACTGATAAATTCAGTTTATATGTTTATTATCCAGCAGTACAGTCTTTATTAACTAAAATGATCTATGAAATCATTTTACCAGTGCAGCAGTTTGATGAATTATAAGAATACTAAA
This sequence comes from Xiphias gladius, assembly GCF_016859285.1. Taxonomy (NCBI): domain Eukaryota; kingdom Metazoa; phylum Chordata; class Actinopteri; order Istiophoriformes; family Xiphiidae; genus Xiphias; species Xiphias gladius. The sequence continues at coordinate 315,207 of NC_053401.1, read as the reverse complement.
CTGACCACAACATCAACCTGACTACTTAACCCTTCTGATCAACATTTTATAAAATGTTTATTTTGCCTTTAAGCATGATATCTTAAAAGAAACAGATTTTTGAATGGAGTTTTGTGTGTATAGTGTCAGTAACAGAAGAGAAAGCGTCATGCCTGCTGTGCCAAAGCTCCCTCTGGCTCATTGTTCCAGTATTTTTAGATTATAAGGGGATCAATGGCCGTGTGCACCAGGGTTTCATTTTACTACAGGATAATTGACAGCTGCAACGCTCTATTGTTTACATACGTGTTCTGTTTACACAAGGAACAGTTCTGTTTAAATAAGGAACAGTTCTGTTTACGTACGTTTTCTGTTTACATAAGGAACAGTTCTGTTTACGTACGTGTTCTGTTTACACAAGGAACAGTTCTGTTTACACAAGGAACAGTTCTGTTTACGTACGTGTTCTTTTTACGTACGTGTTCTGTTTACATAAGGAACAGTTCTGTTTACACAAGGAACAGTTCTGTTTACACAAGGAAGAGTTCTGTTTACGTACGTTCTGTTTACACAAGGAACAGTTCTGTTTACGTACGTGTTCTGTTTACATAAGGAACAGTTCTGTTTACGTACGTGTTCTGTTTACCTAGGTGTTCTGTTTACATACGTGTTCTGTTTACACAAGGAACAGTTCTGTTTACACAAGGAAGAGTTCTGTTTACGTACGTTCTGTTTACACAAGGAAGAGTTCTGTTTACGTACGTTCTGTTTACACAAGGAAGAGTTCTGTTTACGTACGTGTTCTGTTTACACAAGGAACAGTTCTGTTTACGTACGTGTTCTGTTTACATAAGGAACAGTTCTGTTTACGTACGTTTTCTGTTTACATAAGGAACAGTTCTGTTTACACAAGGACATAAGGAACAGTTATGTTTACGTACGTTTTCTGTTTACACAAGGAACAGTTCTGTTTACACAAGGAACAGTTCTGTTTACGTACGTTTTCTGTTTACATAAGGAACAGTTCTGTTTACACAAGGAACAGTTCTGTTTACGTACGTTTTCTGTTTACATAAGGAACAGTTCTGTTTACACAAGGAACAGTTCTGTTTACGTACGTGTTCTGTTTACATAAGGAACAGTTCTGTTTATGTACGTGTTCTGTTTACATAAGGAACAGTTCTGTTTACACAAGGAACAGTTCTGTTTACGTACGTGTTCTGTTTACATAAGGAACAGTTCTGTTTATGTACGTGTTCTGTTTACATAAGGAACAGTTCTGTTTACACAAGGAACAGTTCTGTTTACATACGTGTTCTGTTTACATAAGGAACAGTTCTGTTTACATACGTGTTCTGTTTACATAACGAACAGTTCTGTTTACATACGTGTTCTGTTTACATAAGGAACGGTTCTGTTTACGTACGTGTTCTGTTTACATAAGGAACAGTTCTGTTTACGTACGTGTTCTGTTTACATAAGGAACAGTTCTGTTTACACAAGGAACAGTTCTGTTTACACAAGGAACAGTTCTGTTTACATACGTGTTCTGTTTACATAAGGAACAGTTCTGTTTACGTACGTGTTCTGTTTACGTACGTGTTCTGTATACATAGGTGTTCTGTTTACATAAGGAACAGTTCTGTTTGCACAAGCAGCCGTATTCACATACGTAGATGTGAGTATGTGTCAGCACGGTCACTAGTTCTGGGTTCTAGTCTGTGCAGACGAACTTTATGTCACATGAACCAAATTTTGAGTCTGGTCTCTAGGTCCGTAGAGGACCAGAAGCGGTCTTGGTTGGACGTGCAGGTATCGAACCTAAACTGGATGTACGCATGTGAACCAGGACTGGGCCTGGGATGACCCACATGCAACTAATTTTGATCTGCATGTCGCTGTGACGTCAAGATGTTTATTGGGAGAATGCTGATCCCCAAAGTCCCAAAATATTTTATTTTCATTGATCCTTACAGATACTTACGTGCAGAGTTAGAAGCTCAGAGGAGACCTTTACACAGTCCTGAGTCCTGATCCGGACTAATCAGTGTCATGTGACATTACTGTCCTGAGTTCACAAGATATAAAAATCTTTCCTGACACTGGAGGCTGTGTACACAGTTCTGAAAAGCTGAGTCATAACAACCAAAAAGCATGGAATTTTTTCTTTTGATTCAGCCCATGAGCTTGTGTGGCTGAGGACAGACTGGTTGTCTTAACTATAGTAATGACAATAATATTATATTTTATTTATAGACCTTGTTGTCCTCTGCCTGTTTTCATTACGTTGTGTTGATGTTCAGTGTTGGCTGTCAGCCATCAGCTGTTCACCTCTCTGGTTTCCCTCCACAACTTCCAGTCTGACTGAGAAAACCTGCACTCTGTCTGCTTTTTACTGCAGGGGACAGATCCACAAGAGTCCGCAAGAGTCCAGGAGGGTCTATTTTTATGTCATTCTGCAGTCTGTGGAGTCCGAACAGAGGTGGGGCTGAGAGAAACGTAAACCCACATAAATCAGTTCAGACGGTTTCCTGACCGTCTGTGTGCATGTGTCCCTCTGTAGACACGAGAGACGCAGCGGTCAGTTAATTAATCAGTGAGTTGACAGAAAATTAACTGGGAACCACTTTGATAATCAGTTCATCGTCTCAATAACGTTTCCCAACAAAAATGTCAAAAATCTGTTGAAACCACAGTCGAGAGAATGTCTGTGGTTTTTAGACAAAACACGGCGTCGCACTGTGACGGGTGATTTTACTGTTGTTCGGTCTTGTACCAATCAAACGATTAATTGATCAATCCAGGGAAAGAATGGGCAGATTCATCCATACTGACCCTAAGCATTAGATTCAGCCCCAGGAGATACTTACAATGCAGGTTTTGACATTGTTATATTCTCCACAAAAGGCCTCATTTTCCTTGTTTTATACTTCATCTTAAAGCCATGAGATCTCTCTTGGTAGAAGATTAGATTGTGATTAGTGAAAGAAGTATTCAGATCCTTTACATTAGTAAAAACTGCAGTTCTTCAGAATAAAGATACTCCATTACAAGTAAAAGTAAAGAAGTATCATCATCAGCTAAATTCGCTTTGCGAAGGACTCAGAGTCCTGGTTGTGTAGAGGTTCGCAGTTCGGGCTCCGATGTGAATCGGTCATAGTACAGGACTGGTGCCAACTCTTTAACATCGAGGCAGCATCTCAGTGTTGTCCAGCTGCAGCTTATTGAACTACTTTAAATAAATCCTGTTTTATACACTGATCCTCTGTGACATGTCAAATCTGAATCTGTAAAGTAGCCGCAGCTGTCAGGTGACTGTAGAGCAGTAAGAAGGTCAGTACTTCTCCCTGACATGTGGTGGAGCAGCAAACTGAAAGACAAGAGGACAGAGGTACAAGTACCTCAACTGTGTACTAGACTGTAGCAGTGAGGTGAACGTACGGGGTTACCCTCCCCCTCTGTGGCTGGGTGAACTGAGCTGAAAGCCGCCTGGATGTGAACAGAGGGTTTCTGATATACGACGCGTCTGCCGGTGCTAACTGCTGCTGCGGAGGCTCAGAGAGGCTCCGTGTTGTTTAAAATGACAACGTGCAGGTGTGCCCTCCTGCTGTGTGACTGACAGCAGGTCAGAGGGACAGGCAGGGGCCGGGCAGGGGCCGGGCAGGGGACGGGCAGGGGCCGGGCAGGGGACAGACGTTAAAACAGTGTTGTTACAGCTGGAGCTGTGAAGCTGCTTTTACTCTCTGATGTTTTTGGGGAGAACAACTGTTGTGTGTCCAGCAGTGACCGGGTCTGTCTCACATCTCAGCCTGCCTCCCCGTCTTCACTCCGTCTGACATCAGTGACCCTGGTAACTGCTGTCATGAGGCTGGTTATCAGCTGGTCCAGTGAACTCCCAACATGAATCAGATCTGCTCTCTGGGTCTAAAGATGACTGATGCCATCTGATCATTGGACCTGAACCAGAAACCGGAGAAACCCTCATTGTGTTAAAGTGAACTTATACTGTGTGTAACTCTTGCACCCTATCCCCATTTCTTCTTCCTCTTTATTTCCTTAAATTCTATTTTTCCTTTTTTCCCTCATTTTGAACCTAAATATTTCCTGGGATTTTTAATGATTCTTCTGTTTTGTGTGAAACTGAGGAAAATCGGAATAAAAACCGTGAATGAAGTATTTAATATGAAATGAGATGAAACGTGCAGCTAAATTCAGATACAGCTACAGCAGAAAGCAAAGGGTGAAATGTAAAGAAAAAAGCCATGAATGTCTCACTGACATGATCTAATTAACGGTGTGGTTATTTTCTGATATACTTTTTATTTACAGTTATCGTCCCCATGAACCCACAAACATTTGATGTTATTTTGAGGTGCGGCGTCAGAAATCCTGCCGGTTCGCGTGGAGCTCGGCGGTTTCGTCTCGGACACAATTATCGTGGAAATGTAAGGGATTGGATCAGAGTGAAGGGAGGAAATTTTATTTCCTTCAGCTTCTCAGCTGCTTCGGTTTGAGGCCACAAGCTTCAGCGCCTGCTGCTGCGACTGACCGTGGTCCTGTTGTTGTCTCAGCTGCAGGTCTGTGGTCTTATATATGATGGTTTGTTATAAGTTGTATCGTGTGTAGTGTCCAGACTTCACCCCACAGAGTCGGTGTGTTTGTGTCTTCGGTCTGAGTCACTGATTCAGATCGGTCCAGATCCAGACCACATGTGCAGTAAGTAGAGATGTTACTGAAGTGCTCAGCAGTGAAGCTGCATGTCCCAGGAGTAAACTTGTATTTATTACAGGACTGTTTTGTGCATGAAGAGGTGTAAACGCTTTATTCTAAAATCCTTCTGGGCCAAACATTTGACTGTTGTCCTCAGGTCCCGATTAAAATGAACCCACTAAGGACAGTTCGCTTGTTTTGAAGTTGTTTTTGGACAAAAGAAGCTGTTGAGCACAGAGAGAGAGGCACCAGACTCTGATGGCCCCTAATGACTTCAGTCACTGTGATGTTTAGATAGATCTACATATAGAATTATATTAATATTCTAACTCATATTTACTCCCTAAGAACTTACAAAATGCCCTCAAATTGTCTGTCTTATCAGCACAAAGAAAACGGGTCCATTTATTCATGCAAGAGTCAGTCAGTATCCTCGTTAATATCCTCATCATGTCTTTACCTGAGGGGGAGCGGATCAGGGACAAGATGGCTCTGGTCTTGTCCTGGGTTTACCTAACGGCTCCCAGATCACTACCTCTGCCCTTTGTTTCTCGAGAGCCGTGTTGCCACTGAAAACGAAATGCGTCTGACGAGCGCGGCTGTGCGGATGCGGATGCAGCTAAAAACCAAGCGTTTTCAGCCACAATCAGATTCGTCTTCTGGTCGGCCATTTTGTTTTTTCCGCTGCTGACTCCAGGTCAGTGCATCTGCTGACAGTTTGTCCTCGGCGTTTGTCTGATGCTACAGACCAGCTGAATGCTACCTGATGTCTCAGACGGGTCATGTGATCAGTGTGTGTTATGTGTTGGTGTGCGATGACTCGGTTCATCGGTCTGTGGTATGAGACCTCGTTAGCGTCTCTGTTTGTGGACACGAAGCTGTCACACAGCTGTGGGAAAGTGCTGGTAGTGTCGGCGTGTGTGTTGTAAGTGAGACACATGCTCTGTGTCCACAGGGAGACTTTTCTACTAGAGCCGGTCAGATCCACCGTAGGTACTCGCGGTCCACAGAGGGGGAACCTTGACGATTTGCTGCGGCGCCTCGTGTGGCTGATAATCAGACTGAATTTCCACTTCATTTCTCTTCATTTTTCCGTTGGATTTTCAGTGGACTCCGGAGCGGTGGTAGAGGTTGTTAGGAGCAGTGAACCGTGTACGGATTACTGAACAGGTCTACCAGGCGCAAGACCACGGGCCCGAGAGGTCAGGGGGCCCCTGGTCCAGAGCCTCAGTATGAAGCGACCACCACAAAGAGACGTAAAATTACCAAAAGGTCCGAGAGTCCTATATGGCAGGCGTTTCTGTGGGGTTCATTGTCTCCTGATTCGTCCGTGCAGTCGACTTAACATTTGTCGTGTTAAGAGTCGTTACAACTTTCCATAAAATGCAGCCTAATTAAACGTGTTCCTCATACAACACCCTAGAGACTGACGTCCAGCAGTGAGGAGTTTGATACGTCTTTCAAAAAATATCTTCAACATGATGTTGGATTCACATTTAAGGAGAGACGGAAGCTGCCGTCTTCTAAGAGCTGTTTCTCTCGTTACTGTCTGTTGAGTTTTTTTTCTTTAGTTGGTTTAAAAGGTTTCATTCAGTTTGTCACTTCATTTAAATCTGCTGAACAGTGAGAGAAACTCAACTCCCCACAGTAAGAGGGAAACAAACAGGGGTTGCTTAAAGTAAAAACGTTGACTGTAAACTTGGAACAGGTGAAATCCATCCGTTTGATATCACGTCACCAGTTTAAAATGAAAATCACAGAGAGAGTCGGCCCTTGTTTGCCCTCTTGCATGTCTCCATCTGTCCAGGTCTCGCTGGGTCTTAGAAACTGAGAGGAAGAAAAACAGACTGAAGTCAGACGCTGCCAGCTTCTTCTCACCAACATGGACTGAATACTAACAGACGCAGAGCTTAGACTAAACCCGTCTGTCAAACTCTAAATGTACAAAGGAAAATCCACTGACACACAGGAGGTGAAGGTTCCATTTAGTTTCGAAGGACGGTTAAATCTCTTCTTCAGTCTGTTTTACTGCTTCTGTGGTTTTAAACAAACTGCTCACCCACTTTTATGTTTCATGTCATCTGCCCCTCAGCCCTGGTGGTAGCGGCCTTATGAAAAAAAACAAAAAAAAACATGTGAAATCCATTTGAAAGCAGAAGCAAAAGCTTTTAAAACTGGAAACATCTAATACACTGTACATAACACTGTCCTCCACAGGAGGCTGGTAGTTCAGAACAAACCAAATCAGTCAAGGAAAATACAGTTTCCCCTCAATTATTGGCTGAAGACTCCGTTTAAAGCTTTGTTCATAGAAACAGGAGCATTTGTCCAAAGTTCAGCTATCACACAACAAGATAACATCACCTAGAGCTTTAGATGCATAATATACGTAATAAAATACAGTTAAATAAAAATATATTGTGAGATTTCTTGAGAGGAGGAATAAAGTATGAAAAACCTCACTTGACTGACACCGTGCTCATCTCACTGTTGTTTTGCTGCTCACTGCTGTGTTTCTTGTGAATTACTGGATGATTTCAACTCTTACCCTCACGTGACCAGGGCTCACAAGGAAACGACACTTACACCGAACCTCAACCTGAGTCCAACTTTAAAGGCCTCGACACAGACCAATAGGCGACATGAAAATGCGAAACGCTCGCCTGTGAAATGTGTGTCTGTAACATCGTTATGTGGACGGAACTTTCTACCAACTGACAACGATGACACTGTTATATCTTTCAGACAATAATGAGGCTGAAAAACAGGCAAAGAGAGAATATTGGATAAGAATTAAAGAGGGACAGACTCGATGCTTTTCTTTGGCTTGTGTTTTCCATGTAAAGCTGATTCTTTCGGTTTCTTCTGTTTGGTCAAATAGTTCAGACTGTTTTCTTTTCCCCTCTCCTGTGATGTTAAATAGTTAAACCAACACACAGATTCCTCCCCCAACACTGTGCATTTTACCCTTTTTTCCAGTCCACGAAGCCTCATAGAATTTCTGCCATAAAACAAAATCTACATCGTAAAGTCTGAGAGCAGGTGAAACCCTCCTGCTGAGCTGTAACTCAAATTGTGTCTGAACGAAATGACTAAACTAACACTGAAGCTCCTCCTCCACCAGTCTTTGTGCTAAGCTAGGCTAAACACGTTCTGGACCTGTCTCTGTTCTGGATCAGAGGTGGAACTGAAGTCCATCTGCAGGCTCAGTCTCAGACAGTTTCTTTTGGGAAAGTATGAGACGGGAGACAAAATGATTTGTTTTATGTTCCTCTCTCTTCAGGTCCAGGTGTGGTCTCAGAAACCCCCGCGGCGTCGTTGGGCAGTGGTTCTGACGGGTCGACACTTGGTCTCTGACACTGAGGTCCAGCTGTACCAGCAGGTTCTGCAGCAGATGGGCTACGAAGTCCAGATGTCCAGATACGCCGAGACCAGTAGCTTCCTCAGAACAAACCAGGGTAAATATACAAATCCAGTCTTATAGGTAAACATATTTAACGTAGAGTATTAAGGCATATAAAAGCAGAAAAACACCGACGTATAGAAATTTAAAGAGACGTATAAACATATATCCACATGTATCATCTGAACATAAACATGTATAACATGCATGAAAACACACAGACGTACAGTATATAAACATGCTTTGGTTTTAAAGTTAAATAATTAAAACTGGAGACCATCACACCAGCCGCGACGCCAGATCCACGAGTCTGGTGCAGTTGAACACACAATATGAGAGAAGCGAGTTTGGCCAGATTTCTTCAATATAAACCACCTAAAGTCTTCGAGTGGACGGGAACGACTGGAACTGGGAAACACTGACCCGCAACTTAAAACACATGTAGGACAGGGGTATAAAGTGGGGGAGCAATGGCCCCTTCCCTGCTTCCTGTCCCCACATTTGTAGAGTCTTTGCTTGCCTGGTGTTTCTACCAGGAGGAGGAGGAGGAGAAAAAGAGGGAGGAGGAGGAGTAAAAGAAGGAGGAGGAGGAGGAGAAAAAGAGGGAGGAGGAGGAGGAGGAGGAGGAGGAAGGAGGAGGAGGAGAAAAAGAGGGAGGAGGAGAAGGAGGAGGAGGAGGAGAAAAGACGAAGGAGGAGGAGGAGGAGGAGGAGGAGGAGAAAAAGAGGAAGGAGGAGGAGGAGGAGGAGGAGGAGGAGGAGAAAAAGAGGAAGGAGGAGGAGGAGGAGGAGAAAAAGAGGAAGGAGGAGGAGGAGGAGAAAAAGAGAGGAGGAGAAGGAGGAGAAAAGGAGGAAGGAGGAGGAGGAGGAGAAAAGAGGAAGGAGGAGGAGGAGGAGAAAAAGAGGAAGGAGGAGGAGGAGAAAAAGAGGAAGGAGGAGGAGAAGGAGAAAAAGGAAGGAGAAGAAGAAAGAGAGGGAAGGAGGGGAAGGAGAAGAAAAAGAGGGAAGGAGGAGAAGGAGAAGAAAAAGAGGAAAGGAGGAGAAGGAGTAAAAGGAAGGAGAAGAAGAAAAAGAGGAAAGGAGGAGAAGGAGAATGAAAAATAAGAAGAGGAAAGAGAAGGAGGACAAAAAGAGGAAAGGAGAAGGAGGACAAAAAGAGGAAGGAGGAGAAGAAGAAGGAGAGGAAGAGGAAGAAGGAGAAAAAGAGGAAAGGAGGAGGAGAATGAAAAATAAGAAGAAGAGGAAGGAGAAGAAGGGAGAAGAGAGTGGTGAGTGAGTGAGCAGCTCTTCCTCAGTCCATCATTGAACAGGTGATTTACTGCAACCACTTTGATTTAACCGATCAGTCTTAGGGAATCAGACACACTGAGGCCTCGGACCAGGCCTCGTGGTTCAGGAAGTCTGCTCAGTGCAGAAAAACATTTTTACATATGGAATAAAAAGGAAAAGGGGATGGCTCAAAGAGTCTCATCAGGATCAGGATCAGGTTTAAACTGAACTCAGTCTGTGTATAAACTGGCTGTGTGTTGTTGGAGAAACTTCCTCCTGTTTTTTTTCTTTCTGCCTGGAAACTCTAGAGACCGAAACAGGAGCAGCTTCAGCCAAAAACCAGACCACAACATTTCCTGTCGGTCCACGTGTCCACTCTGTCCATATCTGCTCAGACATCTTTTATTTGGACAGACACTTCCCGTTTCCACTCCCTTCCTCCTCCCTCTCTGTTATTCATTACTCAGAGGTCCGGTTTTTCTCTCCTCTGTCCACAACCATGTCCATTAAACCCTCCGATCCGTCCCAACTGGAATCCCGTCTTTCAAACCAAACCACACGTCTCTCGTTACTTCACGTTAAACTTTCAGATCAATTTCCTGCTCCACATTTTTCAGCCGTGACTCTCAGCATTGGAGCAAGGAAATGACCTCAGCTTTTTCCAGATTCTGGGTTTTTTTTGCAGGTATTTGTCTGTTTGAAGCTGTTTACTTGGGTGTTTTATTGTCTCCAGTTTTAATGACACTCAGCGAGCACTTTATTAGGAACACCACACTAATACTGGCGAGTTCCCCCCTTTGCTCTCAAACAGCCTTAATTCTTTGTGGCCTTGATTCCACCAGATGTTGGAAACCTTGCTCTGAGATTCTGGTCCATGTCGACATGACTGCATCACATCATTTCTGCAGATTTGTCGGCGTCACATTCACGCTGCCAGTCTCCTGTTCTACCACATCCTTATGGGTTTTCTACTGGATCCAGACCTGGTGACTGGGGAGGCCACTGAAGTTCACTGAACTCATTATCATGTTCATGAAACCAGTTTGAGATGATTTTTACTTTGCGACATGGAAGTAGCCATTAGAAGATGGTAAACTGTGGCCATAAAGGGAAAGACATGGTCAGCAACGATACTCAGACAGGCTGTGGCATTCAGACCATGATTGATTGATATTAGGGGCCCAGAGTGAGCCAAGAAAACGTTCCCCACACCGTTACACCACCACCACCAGCCTGGACTGTTGACACAAGGCAGGTTGGGTCCATGGATTCATGCTATTGACGCCAGATTCTGACCCAACCGTCTGCTGCCTCAGCAGGAATCCAGATTCATCAGACCAGGCTATCAGGTCGTCAACTGTCCAGTGCTGTTGAGCCTGTGCCCACTTCGGCCTCGGGTTTCTGTTCTTGGCTGACAGCAGTGGAACCGGACGTGGTCTTCTGCTGTTGTAGTTCATCCACCTCAAGGTTGGACTTGTTGTTGATTCTGAGCTGCTTTTCTGCTCACCACGGTTGTAAAGAGTGGTTATCTGAGTTACCACAGCCTTTCTGTCAGCTCCAACCAGTCTGGCCGTTCTCCTCTGACCTCTCTCATCAACACGAACTGCTGCTCATGTTTCTGGTTTCTGGCTCCATTCTGAGTAAAAGCTCTAGAGACCGTTGGAGATCAGCAGTTTCAGAAACACTCAAACCAGCCGTCTGGCACCAACAATCCTGCCACGGTCACAGTCACTGATCACATTTCTCCCCATTCTGATGTTTGATGAACATTAACTGAAGCTCCTGACCTGTAGCTGCAGGATTTTAATACATTACACCGCTGCCACAGTTACAGGTGTGACGTCCTGTCTGTGTCTCCACGGTTACAGGTGTGAGTGGGTGGAGCCTGTTGCTGTGTCTCAGTAGTTCAGAGCGGAGCTGTCTGAGGAGAATCTCCTTCGCTAACCTGCAGCCTCATCAGACGGTGAGACTCACCTGTGCGCTTGTTTGTTCCAGCCAATCACAGACTGACTGAGCGTCCCACCTGAAGTCTTAATGAACTCACCTGTGTCTCTGCATCCTCAGGTGAACCTGATTCCTGGGCTGATGGAGGCCTTCTCTGATGCAGGTGGAGGTCTCTGTCACTTCTACGTTCACTCACACCTGACAGGTGAGTCTGAAGAGCTGGTTTCTTTGTAGTGAGTTTAGAGAGAAGTCTGCTACAGGTTCAGAAACAGTGTTAAAGAGGTGGGTTACTGAAGTGGACTCTCACTGTGTCAGCAGGTTATTCTCACGTTTTAAAGGAAAAAGGTGAGTAAAGACTATTTTAGACCCAGCGAACATTAAAACAACGGAGTTACATTCTTTTTGTGGACAGCAGAACAGACGGGGGTCGGAACAGGAAGATGTTCAGTGATGTTCCTCACACAGCTCATTTAGTCCAAGTCAACCTTCAGGTTTTGTTTTTCTTAAAGAGAGTTAAAACTTTGCTTTAAAATCTGAAATCTCTAGAACATGAAATATTTCCATGACTAAAGAAGCAGCAAACCGTTGGAAGACTCAGGTGTGTTCATATTTACCCGTCTCTGTGTCTTCGATTCCTCCTCTCAGGATCAGATTTACCCATGAAGCCATACTCCTGTGCATCGACCGGTCAGAAGCTGCAGATTCCTCAGGACAGGTGAGTATCAGATCACCTGTCAGAATAATGAAATGTACGGTGAATAGACATCTGTCTGGACATCTCTCGCTGTGCTCACCTTCTTTCTCACTGACAGTCGGTCACCTGTCGGAGCCGCGCCCCCTGGTCTGCTAGCCGTGGTGAATGTTTACGTCCTGGTGACCTCAGTCAGACCGCTGACATCATTCCTGCATGACATCAGCGTGGTGACGACCAATCGGGAGGTGAAGGGACAACCCACGAAGGTAAAGCCCCCGTGAATCACTTCAGGATCATGTGAACCTGTTTTTAAACCACAGTCAGATCATCAGTGACGACCAACAGGCCCTTTAAACTCCAACGATCCTCACAAACGTACACAAATGTTCATATTTTTGTTATGTCATTAAGTAAGTTTAATGTCCAAGTCAAATATTTCTAATTCTGCGGAGGTTAAAAAAACCTCAAATATGAGATTGAGCTCCTTCCCTCCAGGAATTTTTCTGTGAGTAAAGATTCGTGACCTGCACGCTGTGGAGAGGATCCCACCGAGCCTTCAGCTACAGAGTGATGGAAATAAAACGCATCAAACGAGCGAAATCGCTGTTTAACACTCTACTGTTTCTATTAGTCTTGTTCTTCTCTCTCTCTCTCTCTCTCTCTCCATTGTTTTCATTTGCAGTGTGAATGTACCTGAAACCTGCTGAAAAATGAACTGTTCCTCTGTGTTTGTGTCCAGCTGATGTTCATTAGTAAAAAAATAAAACTCACTGAACACCTCTGTCTACTCAGTTCTGGAGACACTGAACTGAACTGAATCGAACCGAACCGAACCGAACTGAAGAAATGTCTGCGGTCTTTCAGTATTTTGGGTGAACTGAGCCTTTAACAAAGCTCTTCCTGTCTGTTGCTGCCCCCCCAACCCTACCCCCTCAGCTCAGGGACTTCCTGCTGCAGCAGCTGGGACCAATGAGCTCCCATCAGGCTTTGAGGCAGATGAAGCAGGTGATAGGTGAAGTGCTGCAGGCCGTAGTGTCGACCGACGCGAAGAAACAAGCAGGCAACAGGTAAAAAAAACTACGAGCTCTCTGACCAGACAACAGACAAAAAGTTTCAAGAGTTTTCTAAAAAATCAGACTGTCCTCTGCTCCCAACAACCACACTACATTCAGTTTTTGCTTGAGTTTTAGAACTCGTAGGGTTGCATTCAACTCTCACTCAGTCCTTTGGTTTATACCTGTCCACACCTGTCCAAACCTGGGGAGCGGTGAATCTGAAAACGGTGTGTACCGTTTTGCTACAGGTTCCGGGTCGAATGACACGTTTCCTCGAATCACGACTGATAAATTGGCCGGGCTCTAGAGGAAATATCACCGCACCTTTTATTTCTTTACCTGAAACTGGACAAATAAAAGCATGTGATTCTAAAGCAGGGACCTTGGGCTTTTACTTTGACGGGACAAAGCCTCTTTATTATGCAGTGGTGGTTGTAAACAGTCTGGAGAAGCTGAACTTGAACAGTGTCTTGTTTAAAAAAAGGCTTAGTGACTCTGACACCGTGTGGAAAAGAGAAGAACTGCAGCACTGTCCAGACCCTGCTACAGAACCAGTCTCTTCGTCTCTGGCTTTATTCTGTCCTGATGTTTCATCAGCCAGAACCTCTCAGAACCTCCTGCAGAGAACATGTAGTCTGAACTGAAAAGCCGAAGAAATAAGACACTTTTAGCTCCTTTAAGTCTTTTGAGAAACACGTTTCTCATGTGGACAAGAGCTGGGTGTCGAACCTCCACATGACGATGGGAGCTGAAATGGGTGCGTCTGGTTTCTGATACAATCTGCTTTTACTCCACTGTTGGTTTTTTTACCCCTAAGTTTTTGAACATCTGCCGGTGTTGAAAGATGAAATAGTGAAGCATTTGAGACGTTCAGCACATTTTTTCACACAAACACAGAAGAAAAACCGGTTCACGTGTTTGAGGGTCCTGACCCTGGTACAGTGCCTGTTCTTGTTTTCTTCTTATTTTACAGTCAGATGTTGAAAGTTTAACAGGAAATTGAACCTGGACGTGTCAGAAGTCAGAGAGACGACCTGCAGCAGGGAGGGACCCTGTTGTTTATTCTGATTCTGATTCACTGATTGATTATTGAGTGGTGTTGTGTGTTCCAGGTGTGTGTTGTGTTACCAGCTGCTCACCTTCGCTCTGCTGTTCAGTGGCTCCATCACACCTGTTGTGGTCCAGGTAAGAGACAGACTGCATGTTGGGGTTGATGTTGGGATGCTGAGGAAGAACCTGATCATCAGCGCTCCTTCCTCTGGGCGTCTAACATTTTGATGCGGAGTGAGACCTCTGGGTCCGGTGCACATCTTTGCTGCTTTGACAGTTTTTCTCCCTGACCGCAGTAGAGATAAGAGGTTTCCACTCAGCAGTGACACCTGCCAGCCCTTCTTCAAAATAAAAGCCTTTTGCTGCTGAATTCAAAATTCTAGACCGATAATGTGACGCAAATGAAGATGATCACCAGGCGCTAATGACTCGGTCCTGACATAGTTAAAATACATATGACACGGCTGCTTTCTGTTGTGCTCCTAGTTTGAAAAGGAGGAAGGTGACGGATGTTTAAGAGGTAAAAAAACACACCGAGGAAAACAAACTGACGTCACACTGGCTGGTTTCGTCTCCTGTCAGTCTGTAGTTCTACCACAGAGCTCCTGAGTCTGAAAGGAAGCACATTCTGTGGTCATTTGTTGTTAGTTGTTCAAGTCACCGGGACATAAATTAATTTGTATCATTCCTCCACTGTGTCTTGCTGATAACGTTGTTTTAACTGATGTGGAGTTTGTTTTTGATGAGCTGTGGAGAATTCAAACTCTGGAAACTAAAGAAAAAAGACCTTTAGCTTCACTGATCCTTCCACATTTTTTTTGAAGGAGACAGAGATGTTCAGTTACTCGATCGACTATCAACGATTTCAATAATTAATGAATTGTTTTCGTTGTCTGGTGTCAGTTTGTCCGGAGTCTCAGATTTTCTGCTGTTTTCTGTTTTGATTAAATTCGATGATAAAATCCGGTGTTGAATCTTATCAGTTTTATCTTCCGACATTTGTAACTAAAGTGTGAAAGAACTCACGGATGTCTGATCAGTTTTGTCGTGAGAATCAGAAACTCACAGTTTTTAATGTTGAAAACCTGAAACTGATCTGAAGCTGCAGATTCACAGCTGTGCAAAATGTTGAAGCGGGAGATTCTTAAACTGACGTGAGATAAGTGTCAGTTTAAGAGTCTCCCAGTCTGATATCAGATCAGCATTTTAAAGCGTTTTTATTTTCTCTGCAGAGAAGAGCCTCCACTCTGCTGAACTACACAAACACAGAGTGAAGTGTCTTCTCACTCACAATCTTTGTGTGAAGACAGACAGCAGCAGCACAGACACGCGGACTTTACCGTCGCCTGCTGATCTGACGTCAGTTTAACCGAAGTCAGACACGGTCAGTTAACCCCGAGACGCTGCTGCCGACATGGTTTCTGTGGTGCAGACCGGGAACCGGATCCAAAGTGGAACCAGCTTTTAAGAAAACAGTAAACTGAACCTCCTTCCCTTTTTGACACTGGACTGTGGGAGCCTGAGAGGGACATTTCACTGTCTTCTGTAATCATTAGAGTCCCGGCTCTGTCCTCAGGTCTCCTGTGGTCTTGTTTCTTTACACAGGTACAGACCAGGTATAAACACTGTGACGAGTTCAGTTCCACAGAACAAACAGGCTGCTGTATTCACGACGGGTTTATTAGAGGCTGATCTGTGATCAGTCAAGCACATCATTCAAACAGCTGGACACACAGACTCCAGTGTTTCTGTTCAGATACCAGAGAAGCACCTGACTTTATTTAGCATCAAACACAACAGGTGATCACAAAGGTGACAGACGGGTGACAGCTAGCAGGCAGACAGGTAAAAGACAGGTGACAGGCAGACAGGTGACAGACAGACAAGTAAAAGACAAGTGACAGACAGACAAGTGACAGACAGACAAGTGACAGACAAAAAAGTAAAAGACAAGTGACAGACAGACAAGTGACAGACAGACAAGTGACAGACAGACAAGTGACAGACAGACACGTAAAAGACAGGTGACAGACAAAAAGTAAAAGACAAGTGACAGACAGACAGGTGACAGACAAAAAAGTAAAAGACAAGTGACAGGCAGACAAGTGACAGACAAGACAGGTGATAGACAAAAAAGTAAAAGACAAGTGACAGGCAGACAGGTGACAGGCAGACACGTAAAAGACAGGTGACAGACAGACAAGTGACAGACAGACAAGTGACAGACAGACAAGTGACAGACAAAAAAGTAAAAGACAAGTGACAGACAGACAAGTGACAGACAGACAAGTGACAGACAGACAAGTGACAGACAAGTGACAGACAGACACGTAAAAGACAGGTGACGGACAGACAAGTAAAAGACAGGTGACAGGCAGACAGGTGACAGGCAGACACGTAAAAGACAGGTGACGGACAGACAAGTAAAGGACAGGTGACGGACAGACAAGTAAAAGACAGGTGACAGGCAGACAGGTGACAGACAGACACGTAAAAGACAGGTGACAGACAGACAGGTCATAGACAAAAAAGTAAAAGACAAGTGACAGACAGACAAGACAGGTGACAGACAGACAAGACAGGTAAAAGACAGGTGACAGACAGACACGTAAAAGACAGGTGACAGACAGACAAGTGACAGACAGACAGGTCATAGACAAAAAAGTAAAAGACAGGTGACAGACAGACAAGACAGGTGACAGACAGACAGGTGACAGACAGACACGTAAAAGACAGGTGACAGGCAGAAGCGTGACAGACAGACAGGTGACAGACAGACAGGTACTGTGAAATGAGCTGTGGATGTTTTACCTCCTCACGTGAAGGCTGAGCTGTTTCCTTCTTTCCTTCATCTCCTCCTCTTCCCGTTTCTCTCCTCCCTCCTTTGCTCCCTTCTTTTCCCACCTCCTCCTGTTCTTGTGTTTCCTCTCTCTCCTTACCAACCTTGAACTTTCTTTCTGCACCTCTTTCTTTCCATCCCTTGCCTATCTCCTTCTTTCCTTTTTCTTCCAAATGTCCTCCTTTCCTTTCATTTCCTTTCCTTTCCTTTCCTTTGTGTCCTTTCCCTCCTTTCTTTCCTTTCCTTTCCTAATCTTTCCCCCTTTCTTTTCTTCTTTTCTGACCTCTTTTTGTGATTAATTGAAATCCTCACGTTTTCTTCAGACAGAAATGAAAAAGGTTTTTCCTCAGCTGAGCTGCAGGTAAACGTCCACCAGAGGTCACTGTGTCCCCAGCAGCTCCTCTCTCGCTGCAGACTGATCTCTTTGTGGGCACTGATTTAACAGTTGTCTCTGTCTCTTCAGGTGGACACTGATTTAACATTTTCTGCTCTGAGTGAAGACTCGTTTGACGGACAGATCACCAAAGACCTGATCCTGGAGGACACTCTGCACTTCCTGCTGACAACACACACACACCTGTCCTCAGAGACACAGACAGAGGGGAGACAGGTGAGACTCCACTACAATAAACTAACTCAGGCTGATGAATTTCCTCTGCGGGATTTAGTTCCACTTGTTGACTGAAGCTCGCTCAGATCACTGGACGCAACCTGTGTGTTAAAATGATCAGTTTAACAGCAAAAATCCCGCAGTTAAATCCTGCTCCTCTTCCTCCTCTTCCTCCATCTTGTATCTGAAGAAGCGTCACTGTGTTCAAAGCTTATTTTTATTTTAAAAAAGAAAAAGATCTGATTCTGAAATATTAAATAGATGAAATATGTCCCGGTCTCAGGTCAGTTTCGCAGGTATCAGAGTTTTCTAGTCCAGATCTTGGATGGAAACGGGTTTAATTCCTCCCACCACTTTGGCGGGTTTGTAGAAAATGATTTTAATCCTAAATAATGTAGAAAATGGCCTCTGTAGGAAATATCAGGATTACTGCCACATTGAGGAGAAACTGGAATCATCTTTAAATGTGTTGAAAATACTTCTTTCTAATGATTTGCTCTTCACAGCCAGAGAGTTTATCTCACTGCTCACGGGAGAAGGGCTTCTTTCCCAAGAAAAATGACTTTTTCGAAAAACGTTCCTGCGGATTACACAGTAACAAATATTCACTGAAACACCTTTCATTTCAAATCTTCTTCAAAGATTCTTGAAATTTTTAAATTCATGAAAAGATTCTGTGAAGAAAACACGGTCATGAAATCTACATTGGTCCAAATTCAGTTTAAAAAAACAAAACAGTGTCACTGCTGTTTGTTCTTCTCATGCAGATACTGGACGATGTGAACGTGGTTTTTGTTTCAGTCGAGTTTCCGGAAGGTTTGAATAATCCTCTCTGTCTGTGTCATCAGTACGGTGGCTGCAGAGGGACACACGGCCTGTGTTTGTCAAAGGATGAGTTTCTTCTTCTGCTTCAGTTTCAGCGACAGATGACGATGCCCTCAGCCTTTCAACTGGTAAAAAGACACATATATATTACTACGACTGTGACCTCGTACCACGCTGTATGTAACTAAATACTGCAGTAACTGCCAGGGTCAGTCTGGTGTACGCAGTATTCGTACCAGAACTGAAGTCTTGGTTCTATACATAAAACCTACATTTGTTCTTCAGATACACACACACATTCTGTTCAGAGAGAACTTCTTACAACACGACAGGACGAAATCAGTCTCACTCTGGAAAGTAACAGACTCTTTACGTGCTGCTGGATTTGAGCTTCAGTGCTTCTGTCTGAGTCCAAACAGATCAGACAGACAGGTTCCCAAAGGACTCTGCAAAATATTACAGGAAACCACCTGGAAAACCCGAAATGGTAAAAGAGAGGATATTATGGACGGCAGGCACCAAACAGCAAAAAAACCCAACTCAAATACACCTCACGCCTGGGGGGCGGCGCTGCTGCAGCACCCGCAGCACACGACGCACCGCAGGGGGGCACTGTACACCAACACACCCCCGACCCCCACCCCTCACCGACGGGCACGATTCTGCATTACACAAGCTCCAACCCTAAAATTCATAGAAACGTCTTGAACTCCAGAGTGAGTGAGGGAATCGAGGGTCTTTATTAGGGTGTCCTGGTCTGATGCTATGGGTTTTTTTCTCCGCAGCTGTATCCCAGCACCTCCTCCTGCTCCACCTCCGGTCCTCTGAGCGTCTCTGATCTCCTGATCAGGATCAGCCGTTACTACGAGCTCCAGAGAAACCTCAGCTCCAGGTGAGGAATGAATCCAGAAACATCCCATAATTCCCTCCTCCAACAGTCTGTGACTCATTCCCAGAGTTATTGTTGAGAAATGACTGGTGACTGACGAGTTTCCTGTTTCTGGCAGAAGTGATGAGACAGAGGCTTTGGCCAATCAGGAGTCAGCTGTGTCCTCTTCACAGGAAGGAGCTGCAGGTAAAGGTGAGACACTGACTCCATCCGTACGATACAACATCTACAACAACAGGATTTATTGCTGCTCACACCAGACCAACAGACCAAAGCAGTGGTTCCCAACTGGTGGGTTGTGGTCCAGTCCTGGGTCCGTTTTCAGCGGGTCTGTGGGTTTCTCGTATGAAACGTAGTTTCATTTTCTGACTGTTCAGGTCCCGTGTGTTGTTGATCAGCCCTGTTTTATCAGGAGCTCTGTCATCTCCATTTTCTATGGATGAATAAATTGAACCTTTGAACTCTATTTTGAAGTGTAGCGAACGTTTGGCTCAGTGCTTTTACTTTGTATTGCAGTTTCCTGCAGTAGAGTGCAGCGCTACGACGACGAGCTCAGTCCCCGAAACTAAACTCAAGTACGAGACACAAAATACATAAGGAAAAAATCCACGTGTTTAACATTAACTTGGTTTTACACCGGAGACAAGAGCAGACGCACAACTTTTCTACTCCTCAACACAGGAAAAGGTTTTTTTGTCCCGTTATTTTCAGACCTGTTTACATGTTCTGTTGAAAAATCCATTTTAAGTAAAGTCCATTTAGTAGCTGTTGAGGAGCTTCTGATCGCTTCACGTGGTCTTCATCAGCACAAGGAGGTTCCCAGTGAGCAAAAAACACAGAGTGGTACCTTGACACCCGCTCTGCCATCCAGACCTGTGATTGGTTGATGTCTCTGTCTTTCAGGTCCCTGTGTGGACCCCCACCTGAGACAGATCTACACCGACCCCCCCCTCACCCTGACTCCCCCCTTCAACCCCTGGGTGAAAGAGTACCATGCCGAGGTGACCTTTGACACGGTGACAGTTCGAATCCGGCCGGAGCCCTTCAGCTCGGCTTGCCGGGTCCACCTGGACGAGCACCGAGGACCCAGGTGGGACCAGGACCTGACCCCCTACCCCCTACCCCCGACCCCTGACCCCAGACCTCACTTAAATTTTTTGTCTTCAGGATGGCGAACTACCCAGTCGGTCTGGGCAACAGCAGGATCAGCATCCTGGTGACGGATGACGCCGACCGTCATGAGCCCGTCGTCATGACGATCTACACCGTCCACATGTACCGCGAGAGCCGACCAAGCCTGCCCATGTTTGGAGATCATGTGATATGCAGCTTTGTGCAGGTAGGTCATCTGCTTTCCTATTGGCTGCTGGGCTTTGGGGAGGATGTGATGTCATAATTCTGAGATAAAAAGTGTGTTTTAAAAATCTCTAACACTCTTTGGTCAAATCTCTGCTTGGACTGTAAATGTGTTGTGGTTTTTCGGTTTTGGAGGAAAACATGGACACAGTTAAAGCTCACTGAGCTGATTAACATTCAGAGAACATCAGCAAAACTCTACAGACGTGACCTTTGTCTCTGAAACACTGCTGCAGTAACAGAGGCAGAGACAGAAGACTCAGAGCAGGACGGTCTGTAGACACAGACTCAGATTCAGAGCAGGACGGTCTGTAGACTCAGAGCAGGACGGTCTGTAGACTCAGAGCAGGACGGTCTGTAGACTCAGACTCAGAGCAGGACGGTCTGTAGATCCAGACTCAGAGCAGGACGGTCTGTAGACTCAGAGCAGGACGGTCTGTAGACTCAGACTCAGAGCAGGACGGTCTGTAGATCCAGACTCGGAGCAGGACGGTCTGTAGACTTAGACTCAGATTCAGAGCAGGACGGTCTGTAGACTCAGAGCAGGACGGTCTGTAGACTCAGACTCAGAGCAGGACGGTCTCTCAGACTAGAGCAGACGCAGGGGGGGGTCTAGAGCCAGACTCGGAGCAGGGCGGTCTGTACAGACCAGAGGCGGTCTGTAGATCCAGACTCGGAGGAGGGGCGTTCTGTAGACTCAGACTCAGAGGAGGACAGTCTGTAGACTTAGACTCAGATTCAGAGCAGGACGGTCTGTAGACTCAGAGCAGGACGGTCTGTAGACTCAGACTCAGAGCAGGACGGTCTGTAGACTCAGACTCAGAGCAGGACGGTCTGTAGACCCAGACTCGGAGCAGGACGGTCTGTAGACCCAGACTCGGAGCAGGACGGTCTGTAGACCCAGACTCGGAGCAGGACGGTCTGTAGACCCAGACTCGGAGCAGGACGGTCTGTAGACCCAGACTCAGAGGAGGACAGTCTGTAGACTTAGACTCAGATTCAGAGCAGGACGGTCTGTAGACTCAGACTCGGAGCAGGACGGTCTGTAGACCCAGACTCGGAGCAGGACGGTCTGTAGACCCAGACTCAGAGGAGGACAGTCTGTAGACTTAGACTCAGATTCAGAGCAGGACGGTCTGTAGACTCAGAGCAGGACGGTCTGTAGACTCAGACTCAGAGCAGGACGGTCTGTAGACCCAGACTCAAACTCAGAGCAGGACGGTCTGTAGACACAGACTCAGTTTCAGAGCAGGACGGTCTGTAGACCCAGACTCAAACTCAGAGCAGGACGGTCTGTAGTCTGTAGACTCAGACTCGGAGCAGGACGGTCTGTAGACCCAGACTCAGAGCGGTCTGCAGACTGTCAGAAGACTTTGCTTCTGAGAGTAGCAGGAACAGAGCGCTGGCTCAGCTGGCTGTTCACGGCATCGTTCACCTCGTTTCCCTTAAATTGTTAAGTCTCCTCACATAACATAAACAAACAACCTCTGCAGCAGAGCTCAAGCGTGAGTCTGCATCAGCTCCAGTCAGTCCCAATCATGATGATATTTAGATGATCTTCTCATTAGCTTCCTGCTCATCAGAGCATGACGAACCCTGGAGATTTTAATCACTCGACATCTGTGCTCAGGATAAACTTTCCGCTGCTGGTACCAATCTAAGAACAGATAAATCGTGGTTGGGGGGGGTAGGGGGGGCTGAGGGGGCTTTTTAAATCATGTCTCATAAAAATCATTTTAATTTTTTGTGTTTGTTACATTTTCTTGTGGTTTAATTCATCCTGATGACGGTGTCTTCACATCAGCTGCTGTCTTCATCATTTGCCTAGTTATGAATAGAGCAGAAAGTAGATAATAAGATAGAACTAATACAAATTAAGTATGTAAGAAGTAGAAATGGACACAGGTGGAGGCAGTGAGACAGCTACACTCTCTGAATAAAACTAAATGGGAGAAGTAAATTTGTATTTGTAGTTAATATTCTCCTAAAAGAAAACCGTCATTAAAGATGCAGCCGTAAAGGACGCAGTTCCTCGTACAACGGTAAAGATGCAAACGCATTATCTGTCATTTCTATCGAGGAAACTAAACACGATTTTAAAAGTCCATCAGATTATCGCCCAGCCCCGGTGAACTGCAACGTTTCAGCCCAACCACAGAGAGGAGCTGTACATCAGTCACCCCACAGCCCTGCTTGAATAAATGTGTTAGCTAACAAGAGAAGGTGGATGTGAAGAAAGTGTGTGTGTTGGAACAACCTGCAGTGAACAGCGGCGACGTTTTTTCTGCTTTGTATGAAAGATGAAGTTTGAGTGTGGATGTGAGGACGTGAAGCTGTTAAACAGAAACGGGGCTGAGGGTTGAATTTATCTGCATTCCTGTCGGTCTGCAGAGAGACGCGGTTGCTGGGCTTTAATGCTTCCCTTCTGTTGCTGCTTTGACTCCAGCAGCTGCTGAGTGTTTTCCTACAACACGTTCACACTGTGTGTTACTGCTGAAGGACTGCGCGCAAACACACACACACACTCGTTCACTTCAAAAACAGATATTTCCTCAAAGTGTGAAGGACGTCCAGTACATGCGGTGCTGACCTTGTGTGGTCTGAGATGATCAACAGGAGGTTTTCTGCATATAATGAGATTTACCTCTGCTAATGTCCGTGATGCTTGGACATTTGAAATATGGTTGCCTCACACTGCGGCCTCCTGGGGGAAATAGGCCCATTGGTTGGAGGGGTTTTGAAAAGTTGAACAAGTCCCACAAAACAGAAAAGCCACAGACTCCTGTTTGTATCGTCATGGACAGAAGCTTCCTCAGACTCAGCTCATTTGTTATTGTCTTGTCCAAAAGGAACAAACGATGAGTGATGAACAGTGTGTCGGTTCGGTCCAAATATTTGGGGTTTCTGAGTTTTTCCAAATTGTCTGCATATGTACACACAACAAAAACATGTGTTTTTATCTTTTAAAATGCAAACATCAGAATAAATGTTTCGACAGTATTTAACTTTATGGAAAAAGCGGCTCTGAATGGCTGAGACTGAAGATTAGAGAGCGACGATCTTTTCAGACACTTGTAAATATTTTTCACTTCGTATGGATCTGCATTCTGTCACGTCTTGTGTCTCATAAGTGGCTAAGATCCAAATCTGATTTATACCCTTTGGTTTACACTGTCTCTACATGCATCCCCGTTAGATTAGAACGGAAAACAGAACCACATGTTCTGGGAAACGGTGAGAAAGAAAAGTGTTGGAAGTGAAACCAAATTCACTCCAGGCTGCTGTGTTTTGGGCCGTGGTGAGATGAGCTAACTCTCTGCTCAGGTAAAATGGAGGCGTGAGTGTTTTAGAAGTGGTCCTCTGAGTCTGTCCTGTTCTTCTTCTGCCTCTGAAGTTTCATACTTTCATCCCCTCCCTCACCTGTCCTCTCCGATCCACCTGCGATCCACCTGTGATCCACCTGTAGGGCTCAATTAGATGAGACGGATGAAGAGAGTAGGCGTCCGCTCGTCCTGCTGGGGGGTCAGCGGGGCCCCTGGAGAACAGAGAGGCCATTGATGCAGTGTGGGGTCTGTTCTTTGAAGCTCTGTCATGTGAAGGTAAATGAAAGCTGCAGCTGTCTGCTGAGCACAGGTACACAACAGGTGCTCTCTGTGGGTCGACTTTGTTCATTAATCAGAGGTGATAACCCACTTAGAGCCGAGCCCGACTCGCCCGGTCTCCTGGTTAATGTAGATCGTAGCTGCAGGTCCACTGTGGACCTGTGAGCGTTTCTATCCAGTTAGTTAGTTTAGAGTTCGGTTCGTTCACTCTGCATGTGTCATGTTTGATGTTGGTTTGAATCTGTCTTTTTCTTTCTGTCTTTGTTGTAGCCACTATTTGAGTTTACACGTGTTATGTGCAGGTTGTTTTATGACAGAACCAAACCAAGCCGTAGACTAACCCCTAAACAACGGCCAACCATACTGAACGGTTTGAGGAAATATCTGCGGCTGTAGTCTCCCGGTCGACCCGTCGACTGGCCGGTCGATACGCTCGCCGTCTCTTTCATTACGTTACCTTCATAAGGAGCAAAGCGCCACATCAACAGCCTCCAGGACTAATCCGTTATTTACTGCGGCGGTGGGAGGGACGGGGGGTGTTGGTAAAACACAACTTTGAACTTCCTGTTTAACGCTTGAGGCTTTGAGTGGTCGATCGCTGGTCAGCTCTGAGGCTGCTGTTATCACTTCAGTATAAAATAATCAGGTTAACATGATACTCATGTAGGCTAATACAGCTGCCAGGCAGAGTGCACTCGGGGCACGGTGGCTGATTTAGTTCATCCAGAGATAACGCGCAGGGTATTCTTCCCTGCGACCGATCGATTGGTTGAAGAGTAGGTACGATTTTTTTTCTGGTTGACTACGGCCCTAGAAACATCTGACTGTGGTTTTTCTGATCAACTTTGATTATTTCCTATAAGTTCAACTCCGGCTGCTACTGGTGTTCTGCAGAGTGTTAAACGACATGTGACTGTACCAACAACATTTACAACATGTTTCTACCTGAAAGAAAAAAAAAGATTAATAATTGTTCCTTGTTGAGGGATTTTTTTTCAGACCAGTCAGGTGGAAGAAACTTCAGATCCAGGTCAGGCACATTTAAAGGTTAAACCCTCATTAGTGTTACTGACAGAACGATCATTTCTACGCACGCAGTTGACTGGTTATGGTCGTAACGATGGACGTGTGGAGGTCGGGTTCAGAGCTTTCAAGGTGACCAGTTTAAAAACTGTTCTGACGTCTGCTCCCTGTCCTCCTGCTGTCTGCTGACTGTGGAGGAGAACCGGAGTTCTCCTCCACAGCAACAGTTTCACTTGGAAGGTTATTGTTACCATTAACACCTGGAGTTAATCTAAAACCGCTTTTATTCTTAATCTTTGTTAACTGACCTTCTATCAAATGACCATCAACGCTAAATATTTTTATATTTTTCTGTGTGAACTGACCAAGAAGTCCTTTAGATGAAACAGCGAACTGTATCTGCTGTCGGCAGATTCACACTGTAGGAAAATAACTTTCAGGTCAGGTCAGAGGAACAAGTTAAAAACAGCTGCTCCGTTCGGGAACGACTGTGGTCAACAGAAACGTTCTCACAGTGAGACATGACAGGAAGTTTCATCCTGAATAAAATACAGTCTGAAGGCCTCTTTCCAGAGTGTGTCAGGAAGAGAGTGATGACGTGATTATTTAAATCCAAAGAGGAACAGATGAACTTGGAGCAGGTGACAGTTTCTGATGCTCGATGCTACAGACACATTTCAGTTCTGAGGTTTTTAGAAGAAGAAAACTGCCGTCCGTCCGTTCATTACGTCAGACTGAGACACACACACACACACACCCACACAGCTGATGAGAGGACACACGTTTAATGACGCTTTTTTAGGCCATCAGTTTAAAAGCTCAGAGTGATGCTGAGGAGGAGAGATGATGTTGAAATGGTCAGCACAGAAGTTTCATTTCAAATCGTTGATAAAACATCCAATCCAAAATCCAGTCAGAAGAATTAGCTGTTTCTCTGCAGCCCAGTACAGAAGCAGGATCCCAGTATGAATCTCTGGACCTCGGAGCCACCGTGTCTTTTCTGTCTCCGTGTGAGACGTTTGTCTGCCGACGAACGGCTGGTGGTCGATGTTTATTCATCAGCGTCCAACGCGAGAGACACTGTGGCCACCGACTCTCGAAAACACTTCAATTCTTCAAGCATGAAAAATCGCATCTGCGTTCGTTGACTGGTGTTTCCATGGTAACACAGTGTGTGCTCAGTGGCCGTGTTTTCCACGGCAACAACGCCGAGTCCACATCAAGGATCAGATGCGTATGGCTTCACAGCGTAACAGCCAGAGTTTAGATAACCTGTCATTTTGTAGAGTGTAATGACGAAGCTGCAGGCAGTGAGGAAGAGGAGGAGGATGATGATCTGACACAGAACCTGATCCCTCTGATGAAACTGTTTATTTGAAGGACAAACCCTGAAGACGAGCTTCATTTCTTCCTCTACGACTCGTCTTCTCCATCGAGTCTGTCCAACAACCGGAGAACTGAGCTCTGCAGTTCCACATGATTTACAGTTACACACTGTCAGACCTGCTCCGTCACATCCAACTAGTCCTCCACCCCGAGGGATCGCATGGGGTCCTCCACCCCGGGGGACCGCATGGGGTCCTCCACCCCGGGGGATCGCATGGGGTCCTCCCCCCCGGGGGACCGCATGGTTAGTCAGTGTCTTAGTCAGTGTTTTGCTGCGAGACCGTGGTGTGAGCGTTCGCTAATGGTGGCTAATGTTAGCAGAGTCAGGGTGCGGTGCCGGCGATTTTATTAACGACATTGGTGAAGCTGATATCCTAAACCCTGGTTCTGGTTCTGGTTCTGATTCTAGTCCCAGTTTTGGTTCTGGTTCTGGTTCTAGCTCCGGTTCTAGCTTTGGTTCTAGTCCTCGTTCTGGTTCTAGTTCGTATTCTCATTCTAGTTCTAATTATGAGTCTAGTCCTAGTTCTGATTCTGGTTCTAGTCCTAGTTCTGGTTCTAGTTTGGATTCTAGTCGTAATTCTGATTCTGGTTCTGGTTATAGTCCTGGCTCTGATTCTGGTTCTAACTCTGGTCCTAGTCTTAATTCTGGCTGTAGTTCTGGTTCTCTACCTGAGCTGCTGTTTAGCACTCAGCATTATTCTGTGATAGTGTTTAGGTTAAACCAGTCTCCTTTAACAGAGCGGGACTGTCAGTCTGAGACTCTGAGTCCTGATCTGATCTCTGCTGATGATCCAGATGGACCAGATCCAGGATCTCAGCATCTGCACCGTGGCGTAGGGTTCACAGAGCGGGTTCCCTGTGCGTTGTGGACTGTGACACGTTCCTCACGTCACCTCTCAGCTGGTTTTCTGTCGTTACTTTCTGCTGATCACGACTCGCCGGTTGTTCTTTATTTTCATGGACCCAACAACACGTGATTGTTGTTCCTGTGAATGTTGAGTTCAGACTCATCGTTTCAGACTGAATAACCAATATTTTTTAACCAAATTCAAGCAGTAGTTTGGCTTTAATGTCCTGACATCGGCCGTCTCAGCTGTGGAAACCCTGCCGAGGCCTCTCCTCCTCTCATCAGTTACAGCATCTCAGATCCGGCTGGACCCGAGGATTTTCTCTGCTCCTCTATGGAGGTTTATCGTGTAAGGGCTCTGACTGAAAGTCTGATGGCCGGCAGGGAAAACTGATCGGCACCTGTACAGTTACAAAACTGCAAAGATCTGAAGATCTCGGTCTGGATGTTTTTCCAGACTGAAAGAGGAGCTGACTGTGGATCTGAACTCAGCAGCAGGAAAATAAAGACTAAAAGCTGCTGAACACAAACTGATGAAAACGTCGGATGCAGAGATATGAAAAGTATGTGTGTGTTTAAAGTTTCACTCTCACAGGAGCAGTTCACACCGAGTTTCTGTTTTCACATTCACGTGTTTTATTATTTTCCAGAATCAAAGTAGATTTAACGTGTCACAGATCAACCAACACACAAAAACTTTTGAATTTCCACAGCGATCGACGAGAATTACAGGTGTGTGCGCGTGTGTGTGTTTGTGTGTGTGTGTGTGTGTGTGTGTGTGTGTGTGTGTGTGTGGTGTCATGTTACACTGATGTCTAATGTATGCGATTAGTCCTGTCTTCATTTCCTGTCTCTGTTATTGAAGTTTTTATCTGATGAAACCTCTGAAGTTCATGACTGTGACTGAACACACACACTCTGTGTGCGTGTGTGTGTGTGTGTGTGTGAGAGAATCTCATTACCTGTGTTAATGTGATACCTCATGTCTGCAGCACATCACTATACAGTTACACCTTCAGTTTGAACCAAAGTGCTCACTCTCTCACTGTCTCAGTGTCTGAAAGAAAAACCTGTAGACGCTACTCAGGACTTAAATGTCCAGCAACTACATTTTTAGGTTAAATTAACGTGATCTGTTTTTGTCTAGAGTTGATATTCTTCTAAAAACGTGTTAGAACGGAACATCAGTAAAGAGGAGAGGGTTCAGCACAGTCTGTGTCTGTGTAGCAGGGATGAAAGTGAAGAAGGTGATGGAGAACCACATGGAGAACGTGATGGAAACCTGACCTTTCTGCTGGTTCCGTGTGTTGATGTGAGGAAGGTTCCAGCCTCCTCACGGCTCCTCACAGACCTGATGGTTTCCTCTCTTCACGCTTCGGTCTGTTTTCAGTCTGTTTTCACACACAGACTGAAAACAGACTTTGTGCTGCTGGACTAATACAGGACAACATCAGGCCTGAGACTCTGAGTCCTGATCTGATCTCTGCTGATGATCCAGATGGACCAGATCCAGGATCTCAGCATCTGCACCGTGGCGTAGGGTTCACAGAGCGGGTTCCTGTGCGTTGTGGACTGTGACACGTTCCTCACGTCACCTCTCAGCTGGTTTTCTGTCGTTATTTTCTGCTGATCACGACTCGCCGGTTGTTCTTTATTTTCATGGACCCAACAACACGTGATTGTTGTTCCTGTGAATGTTGAGTTCAGACTCATCGTTTCAGACTGAATAACCAATATTTTTTAACCAAATTCAAGCAGTAGTTTGGCTTTAATGTCCTGACATCGGCCGTCTCAGCTGTGGAAACCCTGCCGAGGCCTCTCCTCCTCTCATCAGTTACAGCATCTCAGATCCGGCTGGACCCGAGGATTTTCTCTGCTCCTCTATGGAGGTTTATCGTGTAAGGGCTCTGACTGAAAGTCTGATGGCCGGCAGAGAAAACTGATCGGCACCTGTACATTTACAAAACTGCAAAGATCTGAAGATCTCGGTCTGGATGTTTTTCCAGACTGAAAGAGGAGCTGACTGTGGATCTGAACTCAGCAGCAGGAAAATAAAGGCTAAAAGCTGCTGAACACAAACTGATGAAAACGTCGGATGCAGAAATATGAAAAGTATGTGTGTGTTTAAAGTTTCACTCTCACAGGAGCAGTTCACACCGAGTTTCTGTTTTCACATTCACGTGTTTTATTATTTTCCAGAATCAAAGTAGATTTAACGTGTCACAGATCGACCGACACACAAAAACTTTTGAATTTCCACAGCGATCGACGAGAATTACAGGTGTGTGCGCGTGTGTGTGTTTGTGTGTGTGTGTGTGTGTGTGTGTGTGTGTGTGTGTGTGTGTGGTGTCATGTTACACTGATGTCTAATGTATGCGATTAGTCTTGTCTTCATTTCCTGTCTCTGTTATTGAAGTTTTTATCTGATGAAACCTCTGAAGTTCATGACTGTGACTGAACACACACACTCTGTGTGCGTGTGTGTGTGTGTGTGTGTGAGAGAATCTCATTACCTGTGTTAATGTGATACCTCATGTCTGCAGCACATCACTATACAGTTACACCTTCAGTTTGAACCAAAGTGCTCACTCTCTCACTGTCTCAGTGTCTGAAAGAAAAACCTGTAGACGCTACTCAGGACTTAAATGTCCAGCAACTACATTTTTAGGTTAAATTAACGTGATCTGTTTTTGTCTAGAGTTGATATTCTTCTAAAAACGTGTTAGAACGGAACATCAGTAAAGAGGAGAGGGTTCAGCACAGTCTGTGTCTGTGTAGCAGGGATGAAAGTGAAGAAGGTGATGGAGAACCACATGGAGAACGTGATGGAAACCTGACCTTTCTGCTGGTTCCGTGTGTTGATGTGAGGAAGGTTCCAGCCTCCTCACGGCTCCTCACAGACCTGATGGTTTCCTCTCTTCACGCTTCGGTCTGTTTTCAGTCTGTTTTCACACACAGACTGAAAACAGACTTTGTGCTGCTGGACTAATACAGGACAACATCAGGCCTGAGACTCTGAGCTTCACTCTGATTAGTCCTCGTCGAGCTTTAACGAAGCTGTGACCCCTCCCAGTGTGATCCTGACCCCCAACAATTGGACTGACTGAGAATCAAGAAAACCCTCTGTTTTCATCCTGAGAGTCAACGCTGTGGGATAAAAGATGTTTGTGTGTGAAGGTGAAGCTGCTTCATTCCTCCGTTAAACAGAGCGAAACGATTTGGCAGAAACTCGGTGACCTTTGACCTCTTCTCGCCTCCGTTCACACGTTTGTCAGATAACAAACCTGCAGACATTTAACTTAATCCCGTTTCTGACAGATGACGCCAAACCTCATCTGAAGGACAGGAAATCACCGGTCACGGCAGGGAAAGGAGAAGAGAAGAAGAAGAAGAGAAAAGGAAGGAAAGAAGGAAAGGAAAGAAGTGAAAGTTGTAGTGTGACATGGGATGAGACGTTTTAAAGGGAGCAGACAGATGAGTCTTTGTCGTCTTCATTTTGCCTCATTGTTCTTCACATAACTGGAACAGAGTCTTGAATCAGAGCAAAATCAGATTTAGTCTTTTGTTTCTCACAGTTTCGGTCTCTCTGCAGAACAACTGGAGTGTTTCTCTGTGTTTGTGTTGCAGCTGGGAATTCCTGATTATCCATCCTCTGCTCTCACTCCACGAGGTCCACTCGCTCATGGGTTTTAGTTTTTTTAGCAAGTCTCTCACTCTGTCTCCCAAAAAGGGGCCGGCAGTCAGATCAGGTCAGATCAGATGATGATGATCAAATCAGAGGATTTTCTCTTTATCTTTGTTCTGCTGTTTCTAGAGTTGGTCGAATATAAATGATGATGATGTTTTACAGGAGTCTGGTGTAAAGTGAAGCTGAAGTCAACTCTTGGTTAATGTTACCAGGTTTCCCGTCCGAAGGTCGTGGATCCATGTTGAGAGAATATTCAACCTCCTCTGTAAACAGAGACACAAGAAACAGTTTTAATTCCTCCACTTTCTCATCATTTCCAAAGTCTTTTCCTTCTCTCCGTTGGTTTCTATTTATTTGACTTTGTATGAAAATCATCTTTAGTCAATTCATCATCAGAGTGATAATCACATCTGAAGGACAGAGACACAGAGTCCTGCCTCCTCCAGCACAAATCCCACCCAACAAATCTTTGACAAGCCAAACTCCACACAATTCTCTGGGTATTTTTTTTTTTATTTCAAAATTCATCACTTTATTGATTCATTTAACAGTTTGATTATATTTTCATACATTTAATCGCTCTACATGATGTGTTTTTATGTTATGACTCATTTCTTATTCTTAAAATTTGCCAAAGTGTGTTTGCTTTTTTTAGTATCTTTTGCTCTCATTTATTTATGAATGAATATTTCATGCCCCACATTTTAATAAACCCAAATCAGAACATCCATACCTGACTCCCTCTAAAAAACATGAAATAAAATGAAATAATGATAATAAATAAAGTAAGACATATATCAAGGTAAAAATAAAAACCAAGGCAGCCACAAACCCCCAGCTGAAAAATAAATAAAATCATTTTCCACAAGGATGACAGATTTTATTTTCTTCAAATTTTATTTTGAGCTCCAAAATATATATAAATATACTGTATATCAACCTATATCAGAAACACGTCACTGAGTAAACAAAACCATCTAATTAATAAACGTAAAACGTGAATATACCTAAACATAAATCTTTATACTCTGCTCATACATGAAAATACCAATTTATCAGTTTTCCTTAATTTCACAGCTAAAGTCACAAGTTCAAAAGTTTAAAATATAATTATTTTAAAATGTTTGACGCCTGAATTTAAATATGCAGATCTGTGTGTTTCTGCTGTTTCTAGAGTTGGTTGAATATAAGTTATGATGATATGTTACCGGAGTCTGGTGTAAGGTGAAGCTGAAGTCAACTCTTTCATAATGTTACCAGGTTTCCGAACAGTTTGGTTTCTCGATACACCTTCACTTTCTCTCTTTAAATGCTCGTCGGCCCCGACAACGCGTGAGCCTCATTTATGCCAAAGAATCTAAGCACTGATCTTATTAAATTCTATATTATTTGAGTCGTAGCTTTTCACTGAAAGACACGTGGTTTATTTCCCATTTTGGGTTTGACACAAGAACATTTTAGTTGGTTTCTTTGTTGGTTTGTGTTTGTCTTTCTCTCTCCGTGTCCTCTTATATCTTATTTAATTGTATATTATTTGTGTCCTACCATTTTCCAGTGTTTAATTCCTATTTTGTGTTTTGTGTTCTCATGTGAGAAGAAACTAAACTTTTTGCCCATTTAAATTTGAATTAATTAGTGTTATTACCTCTGTCTCAGGAGAGATGTGTAATGTAGTGCACATACTTCATAAAGCAGATAAATAAAATAAAGTTTATCTGGATAATGAGCTTTTTCACTCCAAGGATTTATCCAACTAACTTGTGTTTTATCAACACTTGAACAAAACTGAGTTTGCTCTTCACACACAAAACATTAAAGTTAGTTCAACAAATCCTGGAACTTTAGGCTCTCTGTGAACTTTAGACTGGTAGCACTGGTTTTTCTGCCGTTATTTGTGTTATTTATTTTCACATAGATATTTAATTAGAGAGAGTACAATTAATGTTGCAGCATATGGTTTTTCCCTTGGTTTTTGTACGTGCAGTGCTGGAAAGTAACTAAGTACAGTTACTCTGTACCTCAGGACAAATCTGAGTATTTCCATTTCATCATCGCGTTTTCACTTCTATCAAACAGACTTTTCTCCTCTGAACGTCTCACGTTTCATTTCAAGAACTCTTCAAATTTTACAACGTGTCACCAAAAATCAAAGGTGAGAGAAAAGTCCAGAAACTGAATCCAGATCAGTGAATTAGATCTGTGTTTCTTCTTCTTCTTTCCTCTCCCATGAATCATCTGACGACCCCTCAGGTTCACCTGGTGACCCCTCTGGAGGGGCCCGACCCCCGGGTTGGGAACCAGTGGACTAAACTCTCTCCCTGTCTATGACGTAGCTAAAAGCAGCTCCAGCAGTAAAACGCTGCTGAAGCCTCTGTGACTCAGGATTAACTCTTTAAAATCCACCTCGGCCTTGGTAGAGCTGCTTCAGGTGTGTTCTGGTCTGAAGTGGACTCTGTCTTCACTCAACCCTGACAAATTCTACGCTCTAAGTCTCCTGATTCTGTCTGTGCAAAGTCTTTTAGGATCCTCACGTCACGTGGTTCAGACTTGTGGCTCCAGACTGTTTTCTCCTACCACAGGCCTTCGATCCTCTTTTTAAAGACATAAAAGTGATTTCCACCAAGTCTGTGCCTCCGACATTTTGGTTCGGTGTCTCTTATCTTCATTATGACTTTTTGGTTGTAAAATTTAAGGAGTTTCCTTCCAGATGAGACCAGGGTCATGACTGTGATCAGAAGGGTTGAAGAACAGGAACCTTTTTATTCTGGGTAGATTCTGCTGCTACTACTTGTGTACTCTGACTGAAGTAGGACTTTAACCTGCAACAGAGTATTTTCACGGTGTTTTACTGGTACTTCATATTATAGACGTGTGCGTTGATGTTTGACAAAAAAGCAAGTGACTTGTGATCCAATACGGGATAAATATCTGGAAATAAAGTTGTTTACTCCAGGATCGCTGCAGCAGAAGCGGTTTAAGCGTGGTCTCCGTCGTTCTACGTGGCAGCAGCTCTGAGACTTTACACAGAGAGGATGAAAGCCGTCGGTGTTTTTGGTGTTTTTCACTGGGTGTCGGTGTGTTTTCATGGCCTGGCGGCGGCTGATCCCAGACCAGCATCGTGTCTGTTTGAGCGTTTACACTGAGCTCAGGTACGAACAAGAAAATCCCTGTTAAGTTTTCTTGTTGCACTTTGTTGTGAGCTGCGACGCTGCAGTGAGGAATGTGACGCGGCCGCCACGAAACCTGCAGCGGGAGAAGAAGAAGAGGGTGTGTGAGTGTGTGTGTGTCTGTGTGTGTGTGTGTGTGTGTGTGTGTGTGTGTGTGTGTGTGTGTTTGTGAAACTTAACTAGGACCTCAGATATTAGGTTTTGCCTTATTAGGACTCATAGGGGTTTTGGTCCCCATAAGGACTACTGGTCCTGACAAGGTCCGTTTTTATGCCGGAAAAGGACCCAAAGAAAAATGAGTTGGTGTGTGTGTGTGTGTGTGTGTGTCGGTACAGTGTATTTGACAGTGGTGTCTCTGAACTCACGGCCAGACGTGGCGGCTCTCACGGGGCCTCTGAGCCGAGCTGGTTGAGTTTATTTGACCTCTGACCTCTGACCATAAGACGACGATGGAACGACAGATCTGTGACACAAAGGGAAAAAGAGGAAGAAGAAGAAAGCTTTGATTTAAAAGTTAGAACAGAAGAAGAGAAATGGGTCAGAGAGGAAAAGAGAGGACGTGATGTTTCACATCAGACAAACGGAGCTGCAGCAGAAAAACCAAACGAGTCCTGATTCGTTAAAATCTCCTGAAAAAGTTCTGGTCGCGGGTTTTTGTTTGAGTACACGTCATCTTTACTTTCTACCAGACTCCTGTGAAATATCATCCTCTTTTACATTAAATCTCCCTTTCATTAACTGAATTTAATAGATCAGTTTTTCAGTTACATTATCACATTCAGAACTTCTAGTCATGTTTGATTCTTCTAACTTGAGCTAATGAGTCGACTAAATTTCCACCTGATTGTTCACTGAACTCATCAAGTTGTTTAGAAACTTCATTAGCATACGCTTCCCAGCATGCATTGCGTTCAAATTAAAATTCAAACGTGAAGACCTGCGATGGTGACACGATGGAGGTTTGTTCATACAGGAGCCTCAGAGGAGTCTCAGATGCGTCTTTGATCCTGGGATCTAAAATGAGTAAATGAACAGAAATGAAAACTCGGCTCGGGCTCGTTTAGAAACTGAGAGTTCCTTGTGGTTCCAGATTAAAGTTACATAAAGGCAACTAGCAGAAGGGAAAACTTTGTATTACTTCACGTTGGAGGAAGTTAGCAGGAGACACAACTACATAAAGTTGAATTTTTACTGAAAACTTCATAGTTTTCTTGAAAATGTCTTAAGTGACAGTTGGACTGAGAAGGACAACTGTGTCCTCTCCGTCTTCTCTACGGAAACCGAACCTCAGTCCTGCTCTGTCCTCTGTATTCTGGTTTCAGGACTGCGGTCTGCTGGTTCGGCCGAGTCGGTCCTGCGGTCTTCAGCCCTTCATCGGGTCTCAGAGTCCACTTCGGACCTGCAGCTCAGGACATGTGTCAGGTCTGATGTCACTTCCTGTCCTCAGTAACAGATCAGTCTCTGTTCAGTCTGTTACATCTGAGAATTTACAGCTTTATCATCTGTGTCATGTCACCTGTCTCTGTCTCACCTGTCTCTGTCTGTCACCGCTGTGTCTCACCAGGTCAGTGGGTGGTTCCGTGTCTCAGCTGTTCTGACAACAGGACGTGTGATTGGAGGGAGGTTGCCTGGCAACCAGATGGCTGTTACCACCTGTTAGTGGACCGCCCCCTGCTGCAGGACTGTATGACGGATAGGAAGGTGAGGTCATGTGATCACAGGTGAGGTCAGGTGACCTGACATTAGACTACAGACATTAAACAGTCAGTTCTTCCTTCCTTCCTTTCCTTTCTTCCTTCCCTTTTCTGCTCTCCTTTCTTTTATTTTGCTGTCCTGTCTTTCTTCCTTCATTCCTTCTTGTCTGTGGTTCTTCATCTCCTCCTTCCTAGAGGACAGAACATAGAAGATAAAAAAAACTAATGAAAGAACTGAAACTGGTCCCACAAGAAGAAAAAGCAGTGAAACTGTTCTCAGATCAGCTCCGGTATGTGGACAGGTGTCCTGAGGATGGAGGTGACTCACCTGTCGAATCGTCCCTCCTCCTCAGGTGTTGTTTATTGGCGACTCGACCAATCGTGGGATGATGTACTTCCTGATGGAGCGGGTGAACTCCAGTCTGGAGGACTGGGGGAAAGCTCATGACACGCTGGTCTACGGAAACCTGAACGGGGGACGGACTCTGGTCAGCTACTCGTATTATCCTCAGTTCTGGTTGGAGAAGAAGCAGAGGCCGACATTCAGGCAGGCGCTGCTGCAGCTCCTCGACAGGTGAGAGCAGAATGGGGCGGTCACGGGGGGGTGCAGGTGTACTTTATGGGAGCACTGACACAAATCCATACGTTTCTTTCTTTACCGTCCCCTCAGGTCGCGGCCTCTGGCAAACTCTAACCTGACGGTGCTGGTGGTGGGTGGAGTCCAGTGGCTCAACACCAATCACCTGAGCACAGTCAGAGAGGTGCTGGACAGGTGAGCATGTGTTTCCACAGAGTCCAGGAAGAGATCATGAGGGGAAACTAGACTCTTAGCCGTTGTTACATGTGGTGACGGGTCAGGACGTTTCAAACTGTACACAGGACGGATATTTGACTACAGCTTAAAACGAATATAGTTTATTTTCCTGGATTCAGTTCATGGAGATGGAAAGATTCAGTTTCTCTAGTTCTCTGCAGAGGCCGGGGGGTCGGGACCAGGTGAGAAACAGGCTGCCTGTGAGGCTCAACTCATGGCAAGAATTAGCTGTTATCTTACCGTCCGGCTAGCACAGGCATCAAAGTCAGGACTGTGGTTACTATGACAACACGCGGCGGTGACTTCTGCTTCTCCTCAGAGAGTCTCTCAGTAACATCCTGGTGGTGGTGAAGTCTTTGGGGATGGGCTTCCATCTTCCTGTGGACGGGATCAGATCTCTCAGTCTGGTAGGTTCCTGTCGACTGCTGCACGTTACCGTGTCCACTGTAATGCAGATACATTTAAAAGCTCATCTTTTTATTATTGTCTTCATCTTGTGTCCACACTTAACTGCTGAGAAGTGTAGAAATATCACTGAACATGAATCTGCGCCCATATAAAACAATGATCTAATTATTTTTTTATTCGCTGATAAATCAAATTTTTATGAGCCGAAAATCCCAGAGCTCCCTGTGGTAAACGCAGGGAGCTCTGGGAAATCAGATGTTAATATTCTCCAGCTGCTCAGATTTGTCTCTGAGCCACAACATCAGCATCATCGCTGCTCAAATGCAGAAACTCAAATCAGTGAAAACTCATTTTCAGTAGGGAAGGATGAAACAGAGGAAATATTAGGAAAGACGAAGTGAGAATACCCGAGTTTTCCAAGTGTAAATAATG
Organism: Xiphias gladius; assembly: GCF_016859285.1. Classification (NCBI taxonomy): domain Eukaryota; kingdom Metazoa; phylum Chordata; class Actinopteri; order Istiophoriformes; family Xiphiidae; genus Xiphias; species Xiphias gladius. The sequence continues at coordinate 277,524 of NC_053401.1, read as the reverse complement.
ACAAAAAAGATTATTTCTATTTGGAGATTTACATTTTAAGATGACATCATGACTCCTCAGACAAAAACTTAAGATAAAGTTACAACCTCTCAGGTCAAAACGCTGACTTTTTAAGACAAAATTATGAGGTACTGAATCAGAAACGCGTTTCTGTAGGATTCTGACTGCTTTATTCCGAGTCAGCAGCTGTGGTCACAACTCTTAAAAACCTATAAATATCTCCATCTTAAACCGGATCTGTTTTTCTTTTTCTTTTTTAAAAATTGATCTTTCAGAGAGAAATCCAAGATCTCGACAAAGAGAACAACAACATCATCTCCGCAGCAGAGCATCATGGATACGAGGCCATCGACACGTTCAGCGTCACGATGGGTCGATACAAAGAGTTCCTGCAGGGACGATGTGCCTGCCACTTTCATGAGGTAACAGAGCCTGATTTATCTCCAAATAACACGTTCACTGATCCTCAAACAGTCCATAAAGGGACATACACGAGGAGTCCGACCTGATTGAGCCCCTCAGGGTGCAAGTCTTTGTCCCCTTCTGTTCAATCCCAGTGTGACTCCACAACATCCTCCAACCCAGGTAGTTTCCAGTGCCCAAGAGTTTCTAATGCACACCAGCTATTTTCTATGGTGAATAATTAAAGTAGAAAATGTAATAAATAACGACTCACGGAATGGTTTGATGAATATGAAAATGATTTGAATTGTATTTTGCGGCCTTCAGTCACCAGACTGTCGGAGCAACTATGGGAGACTGGGCACTTGAAAGCTTGAAGTGGCACAATTTAATGTGTTTTTTTCTTACAGGAAGACTGTTTCAGCAGTTGTCAACAGGAAAAATAAAATAAAACACCAAACAACCAAATAAAAGTGGAAATGTGGCACACAAAGCCAATGGCTGTGATTAAAGACTGTTTTTTGAATGCATTTTCAGTTAACTTTATATTATTAGAGGGACGCAGCATCGACCACCACCAAGAACCACAGCATCAACAGCCTGCAGCTATTCGGGTGATTTTCCCAAGATCTAAAAAGTCTCCAAAGGTTCAGATCATGAACCAAATAAAATTAATCAGCATTTTCTGATGGCTGAGGAAACTGGAGCTTTCTAGACGTAAACATCCAAACCCACCACTTCCACTTCCTTTTAAAAATCTGCTTTTTGTTGGTAATTTCGTATAAAATCAGCGTCTGTGGGAGTGAATGTGTGATTACCAATTAGAGGGAGTTTTACTAGTTCATAAATAACTTTCTGAGAGCAGCTGATTTCAGACTGAATGTGTGGTCAAACCTCTGAACTTGTGGCTGTTAAAATGACAAACAGCTGGTAAACAAAGACGGCAGATTTTAAAACACTGCACAGACACATCTGAGCTGATGTCTGCAGAAATATTCACGTTGTCATCAAATGTTTTCTGTATCTGGGAAGATCCAAACTTAGTGATAATGACTTTTAATGGTTCTGCTTTTTAGATGGATGTTTAGAAACTTGGGTTTTCAGACCGTTTTTAGGGTGAAAAAATGTTTCGACCATGTTTAAGACAAGATACTTTATACTTTATTGTCCCCTGAGGGAAATTTGTCTTGGGCTCAGCGTCGCTGCATCGCAGGCTTAAAAGCATCTTAACTAATTTATCCCAGGAGATGCTCCCAGAAATTGTCAAATTAAAAATAAATGTTACTGAATAAAATCCAGAGATTGAGTTATATTAACCCAGATAACTTAATTTTCTTAACTATTTCTATGTTCTTGTGGATTTACAGGATATCGGGTCAAAAACAGAGAGCTCATCTCCTCTTGGTGACTTCGTAGGAAGCTCTTTTAACTCACCAAACTATAAAGAAAACCAGGAACCGTTCATCACCTCGTCAAAGTAAAAGTCAGGAGAAATATCAGTGTTTTCTAGGTACCAACTGATGATATCAATACTGTGATTTCATTGGTGCAATATCAGCGTGGGTGGGCACTAAATGAAGTTTGCTATATCAGTGTGATATATTTGATAGAGTATAACACTTCAGCTCAGCCTGACGCAGCAGTCGGTCACATGGCTCTGTCCTGTTTGTCTTGATTGATGAGATGAAGACTCTGTGATAAAGTTTCCTTATTGGATTCTGATTATGGAGTCCCTCAAGGAAGCATTCTGGGTCCTGTTCTTTTCTTCTTTATACCTGCTGCCTCTGGAAAACATTATTTGTCAGCATGATGTCAGTTTTCACTTTACACAAATTTTATCTCACACCTTTTTATCAAATTTACCAAAGTTTCCACTCACGTTTTTTTTATGTACAATCTGAAAATTTGCCTAAAACGTGGATAGAAACAGACTTGTTGTCCAAACGGCCAGTTTAGGCCAGAAGAGGCAGCTGAGCCGTAAACTCTATATTCGATAAAAGTTGTAGCTCAGCTTCTTCACTGAGAACCAACTGAACCTGATCAGAAATGTCCTGGACCAATCAGAGAAGGAGTTTTAAATAAGTAAAAACTCTTAAAATAAAAGTCTTTCTTCTTCTGCATTTACAGGTGGAGAAATTTTGCTCCTCCAGGCCTCCAGACGACACAACGTCCACCACCAACAGAACCTGTTCCTTCAGACCTGGACTCAGCAGCCAATCAGCCGTGCAGGACAAGGACCGGGAGGCGGGGCCCGACGCCTTGACCTATCATGTGAGAGGACCAGTGAACCAGGTGTACTCTGAGATCCTGCTGAGCCGCCTGTGTCCCAAAACCAGAAACTAAACATCAGAGTGTGAGTGTGAGTGTGAGTGTGAGTGTGAGTGTGAGTGTGAGTGTGAGTGTGAGTGTGAGTGTCAGGCCGTAACAGGTGAGGCCTGTAGAAAGACTCACCTGTATTTTGAAGCTGGGTGGAGGGAGGATGGATAAAGGAAACAGAGGAGGAGAAAAGACAAATAATGAGGAAAGTAAAAGAAAAAGAGAGAAACTTTTTTAAAACTCCACTTTCCACTTTTCTTCTTCTGGACACAGAGGTATGGTTCTTCTTTATTTTCGCAGGATCACACTTTTATTTTGTGATTCCACCACCAACAAACCCTTGAAGTGACAAACAAAAATAAAATAAATATCAAATTCTCAGAGTTTTTTGAGAGTCCAGGGAAAGACGTATCTGAACCAATTACTGACATACAACAGATCATCAAGCTCAAATACAAAGTGAAGTCCAGTTTGTGAAGCTTTTAGTGAGCGCCAGCTACTTTCCAATGACCTCCAGTGATGTTCTGCTCGGCAGTTGATTTCTAATGAGCACCTGCCAGGTGGGCTTCACATGCACCCAGCTACGTTCTACTGTGCATCTGCTATTTCCTAATCTGTGCCTCCAAGTAAACGCCCAGCAACTAGTCTTACCACACACCGGCTGGTCCCTGATGCATGCTGACTAGCTTCTGACGTCCAACAGGTTTTTCCACATCTGTGCTCAGCCGAAGCTCCTCTGTCATGTCAGAAGTGAATATCCGATATTTAATCAAACACTAATATTCCCCTGATATTGATCGGCCTGACCAGCCTCTCTGTCTCTCAGCGTCTCCTCCGTATCTATTTATATTTCTACATACCTCAGTCATCGACCTTATTGTGTATATGAGCTAATATCCAAAGCCAAAGACTCGGTGATAACTGTGTTTATCATGTGAAAGAAATGTCTTAGATTTGATTCTCTGCTTATATTTTCTATATATTTTTCTACAGATGTTTATTGTGCCTTTATCTCTAAACATGTTTACATGCTGGAAAAAGATTATATGAATATTTATGTGAATGTTATCATTTCTCTCTGCTCTCTAAAGTATGAAAACGTTTAACACATTTGATCATTAACAAATGCGACTGTGAAGACATGAAATCTGTCTTTTTTATTTGTCTATGAGTTTTAAACTTTCACCTCCGTCCTGTTTAATACATGAATGTTGAAGAATCACCTCAATTTATAATCTGTTGTTTCCTCTTTCTAAACTTTCACTCGTTCACTTTTTACTAATAAAAAAAGTGTAACTTGATCCATTTGAATAAATCTTCTGTCGTAAGAGAGAGAGTTTTCTCACCGGCTGCTCGTCTCGTTTTCACCTCTGAACTCGCTCACCTTCAGCCCAGACAGGTTTTTGAAAGAGCTGGTGGATTTTGAGAGAGGCGGTTTCCCGTCAGATTTAAGGGGGACCGAGTGAAAAAGCGTCTAGTCCAACTGATGAGCCTCAGGTCCTCCCTGAAGTCCGACCAAAACTAGCGTGTAAGTTCAGTCTTGGCCTTTGAATCCACTGAGATGTGGCTGAAAGCTCTGGGAAACCACAGGACGTGGATTTCTTTCTTTATTGGTTAAACAGATTTTTTATTTCTTATTTTTTATGCTTCGCATGTAACGTTCTTCGGTTGTTTTCTAACGGTTGAAACCTTCAGACCAAACTCCATTCAAAAATCCAAGAGTTTTCTGGGGTGTTACGTCTTAATCGCCGATCAGATGTGAACGCGGAACATCGGGCCGATGATCCACAAACCGGTCTGTGTCTGTGTCTCTGACCCGTCCGTCCAATTGGAGTCCAGTTCTGACGTCAACTGCTGAATATGAATCCTCCGCTGGTCCAATGAGGATCCTCCGGGACTCAGATTGGCCCAGGTGGTCCCGTTTCTTCTCCTGCAGAATAAAGACTTGTCTGGAAGCTGAAGAAACTCCAGCAGGAGGTTTTTCCAAGCGTCTCATCACCGGCAGCGGGGAGGGAGGCCGCCGGCTCACCGGAGGACCATCAATGGACTGAGACCGGGATTACTGAGTCTGCTCCCGGAGCGGGTTTTAGTATGAGACAGAGACTCCCGCTGATGGACAGAGTAAGAGCGCAGCCCGACGGCTCAGATAGATGAAGAGGTCATGGAGAGACGGATCTGCGGAGTCCGACACATGTGCGCTCTGACTCTGCTGCTGGTCTCCGTGTGTCCGCTCCGCTGCAGAGCCAGCTGGATGTGAGTATGAGCCCGCAGGTTCACGGGGCCCGATCCGAAGAAGCCGCAGATTAACCCTGAACAAGCAACAAAACGAGAACTCCGTTCAAGAATCGGTCCATTTAAGGCTTCCCCGTGTATCTGTTCGGGCAGTAACCGTTTCAGATACACTTCCATACGCGTCCTTCACTTCGGCGAAGACTGTTGTTGATCCCATAAATAGAACTAATGTGAATGAAATACCAATTGTTTATCACTGATTTATTCAGTCTTTTGCCACAAAACCAAACAGAAGCGAACGATGTAAATAACCTAAAATCCGTGATCAATAAATGATGAAATAACTGTAGAATTTCCACGGAGACCAGTTCCTCTCACAAAGTGGCTGGATTCAAGTCGAACCTGTTGGTTAACGGGGTCCGAGCTCAGGTGGTCGTACGCGCATCGGTTTTACGCAATGGCCTTCGGAGAGAAGCAGAAACGAAATTCCGTTTAAAAAACGGTCAATTTAAGAGGCCCCTGCACATCTGCGTAGGCTAACACTGCAGCGGGTATCACTCGGTGTAGGTCCTGGCGTGAAGAGACCCACTTTCCAGTTCGGCGTACACAACAAACACTTTAGTAAATAAAACACCATCTTATTCTTCGGGACCATCTGTTACCATTCGGTGCTTTTCCTTTTCTTCAGAAGCGCACGGTGGAAGCAAGCAATCTGAGTCCAGTTGAGATTTTATAGGAACAAGTCCAGGACTTCCAGGGCGTCTCAGAGATCCAACTGGATGTTTGATCTGGGCTGGAGCGCGCCGGGTTTACGTATGAACCCAGCAGAGCCGGTACAATCGAAATCCATGCGTAAAACTGTCAATTTAAGGCGTCCCTGTGTATCCGTTCAATCCCGCACCACTGCACATATTATTCAGTAAAGCCTCTGGAGTGAAGAGACACACTCTTCACTCCGGCTCACCTGAACCCAGTAACACTAGTTAGTATTCACGTAGGTAGATAAATTAAATTAAGCTTTTTATTCTGTTTCCTTTTTTGTCCTTTTCTTTAAAACAAAAAAAAAAAAAACGAGCGACCTGAAAGTCAAATATTCGGGAAAATTCATTTCCAGTTTTCCATCTGGGTGCAAGTTTTTTTTCGTGGCTCAAACCAAACTCCATTGAAAAAAACCGAACATTTGAATGACGCCTACTCTTTAATTCGGTTTTAAATAAAATCCACAATACGGCACCTGGGTTGATAAAATACCAACATTGCGTCCAGGTCCGTCTGTCAGTCAAACGGTCTGGTGTGCGTCGGCTTGACGCGGTCGACTCTGGGAAACCGCGAGGCGCCAGGTCTCATTGAGAAAACTCTATATTTGATATTCGTTTCGTACAGGTTCTGTTGACTGGACCCAGTAGGCAGAGGTCCAGCTGACAAAACCAGATTTCCTCTACGGAACCCGCCAGTTCACCGGCTCCTGATGTAACTCGGTAGATCATCCGGAGCGACGGAAGCCTCTGCGGTTCGGCCTCGTATTCTCTCAGTATTTTCTATCAATAACCACAAGTCCGAAAACGTGCCATCAGTCGAGCCTAAACTTGGGAGATGCTGTGGAGCTAAATACGGAGTTTCCATAGAAAAATGCATCGTTTAGTCATTTTGCTCCGGGGCTAAAATAATAAGCGCGTGACTCCTCATATGACGGTTTTACGTGAAATGCGTTTAAAGACGAGGTGAAGCCGAATTCCACCGAAATCGGTGAATTTCAGTGCCCGGACGCGCCACGTAAGACGGACCAGATGTGGCTCCCTTATCCCGCGGAGACGCACGGCCCACTCTCTAATTAAAACCCACAGAGTCACACTTCTATAAATGAGCTGTTTTACTGGAGCTCGTGTCTCATTATCCACATGTTCAGCACGAGACCTTCAGTCAGTGGATGACCGTGACGCTTTCATTACATTTATCAGCCAGAACTTTACCCTCGGTTCTGTTGGTTCTAATTTGCCCTGAAGTGTTACTGACTTCGGGCTGATTTCAAAAATTGAACACTTTTCCAACGAAGTCTGGCGTTCCTTCCTTCAGCGAGGGCTGCAGCTGTCGGGGGACGCAGCGGGACAGTAACGGCCGGTGTTCCCCACAGGTGGCTGGGCGTGACCTCGGCGGGAGTCCCGGAGAACCTGGGCTGCGCCGACCTGCCTCTGAGCCACAAACAGCGGGAGCTGTGCCGGAAGAAGCCGTTCCTGCTGCCCAGCATCCAGGAGGGAGCCCGGCTGGCCGTCGCTGAGTGTCAGAGCCAGTTCAGACACGAGAGGTGGAACTGCTCCACCACCGAAGACCCGTCCGTGTTCGGATACGAGTTGACGAGCGGTGAGGCCGGTTCAAAACCCTGCAGCCAAAACCAGGCGCTCAGGCTGGAGAAAAGAGGAGAGGTTTTCTCCACCCTGAGCGGTGAAACCGTAAAGCTGGTCCTGATAGTGGCGCCAGAGGAAAAGAGGGGCCGGAATCCAAATCGTTAAAACGGGGGGTTCTTAATCCTTAATGTGGCCCAACCATGAAAACGCCACGTCAAACCTCTTCAGACATTAAAGCCTCGTTAGGACGTTTCATCAAAACATCGAGTGAATGAGTGGACGAAACCCCATAAATGTCCCACACGATTTTACAGGGGCCTTTTTCATTTTTCAGCTGAGGTGTAAAGTCAGTGGTTTATTCTTTAGGGAGTAAAAAAACTGACCAAATAACATGAAAGCAACTCCTGAATTTTCACCTGAACTGAAAAATCAAATGATGGATCTCCTGTTATTTTAACATCATTAAACTCCTTCGTCTAAAAATAAGGATCCACTTTGAACACTGAGGTGCTTTTGAGGCGTTTCATCTCTGTCTGTGGCAACCGAACACCTTCAAGTGTTTGCTGTGTTTTCAGGGCGAGGGTTCATTTTAAGGGATTGTTGTTTCATAATTACTATGGATATTTTGTTCTCACCGTTTACACCATTTAGGGTGGAGAAAGTATCGAAACACGACCTAATGAACTGGACAATGAGCGGAAAGTCCAGGAGGGTATTTAGAAGGTTAAAGGGCTTCTGCTTGCAAAATAGCAGAATCCCACAGGAGCTTCGAAGGGGGAAGCGTTGACATGCTACGCAGACAGAGTTCGTTTCAGGACTGTACGTGTTTCTTTTGTTCCTAAAGCTCAACTTTAATTGAATAAGAAGGATTTTATAGCAGCTTCAATTGTACTTAATGCAGCAGAATTTCCGCCCGTTAATCTCTAGTCATCAAAGTGTCACTTAAATATGTAAGTAAAAACGTCAGGACAGGACATGTGATGTTATGTATATAAATTCAATTTAAAGATAAAAACCGATGCGAAAGATGCACAGATTCTGTTCTACATGAGCCGACCACGTGTTTCAGATCAGGACATTAGAGACACGAGGCGTCGTAGATCTGTCTTACGACCCTGCAGGGCCTCCTGGGTCTCCTCTGATTTATTTGTTCCTTTGTGTGATTTAAACTGAACTCGACTTCCCAGAATTCCTCGGGCTTCACACCAGTGCTAGAACTCTGCCCACGGACCCGACAATCAGCCAGTGATGAGTCCAGGGCCTCAAAATCCCAGGGCTCCCTTTGCTCAGCCCCACCCCCAGAACACAACTACACACAAACAGACACACACACACACACACAGACACACACACACACAGACGGGCACACGCACACCCACACACAGACACACACACACAGAAACACACACACCCAGACACACACAGACACACGTACACCCACACGCACACACGCACACACACACACAAGCAGACACACACACACACACACGGTCACACAAACAGACACACACACAGACATAAAACCCCACACACACAAGCAGACACACACAGACACACACAGACACACTAACAGACACACACAGACACACACAGACACACACAGACACACTAACAGACACAAGCAGACACACACAGACACACACGCAGACACACACACACACACACACACATACGCACAGACAGACACACACAGACACACACACGCACGCTTGTGTATCGCACCGTTGGTTAGATTAGACGTTGTGCGTTTTTCCTCTTGTCACCTGTTGAATAAATGCTGCTGAATGTACCTGCTGGTCCGTTGAATGTTCTGAGAGAGTGAAAGTCGCCAACCTCTGCAGAGTCCGACCCTCCAGCCTTTACCAGCCTTTGACGGGTAAGTTCGTCATTAATCGGAGGCCAAACTGACAGTTAGAATACAATGAGACTGGATCGGTGATTTCGCTCCTTTCCCTTTTTAGGGGTGGTGCCCCGAGGTGGATTTAATGTAAATTAAAGCCCATTACTTACTGTAATTATGAATTATTTCCGATGGCCAAAATTGATAAGCTGTCGCACCTTCAAAATCCCCTACAGCTCCCAGTCAGTGATCGAGGACAAAAATGAACTGGAAAATACTTTAAACATAATTCAATTTTACAGTCGTCAATTGTTCTTCATCCCGATTCACGTGTTTTATGTTTAAATTCATATACGTGGGAAAGTGCCGTGAGTTAAAGATCAGTGCTTTTAAACCGCCGCTCCTGACCTGGGACTCGATTTGGAACGTGCAGGTCTTGATGGTCTTTGGAGATGCAGGTCCCCAATGTGTCCTGAAGTAGTTTAACTACTTTCACTCCGATCTTTGAGCTTCCTCTTGAATCTGGGATTAATGACGTCACACGGACCCTCCCTCCCTCTTGTCCAATAGGAACTAAAGAAACGGCGTTTATCTACGCGGTGATGGCGGCGGGGCTGGTCCACGCCATCACGCGCTCCTGCAGTCACGGCAACATGACGGAGTGCGGCTGCGACACTCGGTTGCAGGGGGGCGGCTTGGCGGCGGAGGGCTGGCACTGGGGCGGCTGCTCGGACCACATCCAGTACGGGACCTGGTTCAGCCGCAAGTTCATCGACAACGCCGTCAAAAACATGTCGACGAGCAGAGGAGGGTACACGCTGATCACCATGAACCAGCACAACACCGAGGCCGGACGACAGGTGAGACAGAAATAAATGGACAAAACGTTTGATCGATTAACCACGAAGATGAACCGATAATGGAAATAATCCTCATCTGCGGCCTTTCAATTCTGTATAATGTTACTTCGACTTGGCCATTTGAATGATCGGTGTGAAGCTCAGGCGCAGGAAGTGCCTAAACTCTTCAACACTTCCTACATTTGAGTTTCAAATTTAAAGCTTAAAAGAAAGAAAGGAAAAGCTGCACATCCATAACTCTAACACACTCTTTTATTTCAGCTTTTGAAGATTATGCAAACTGCTTCTTCAAAATGAAATCCATCAGTGTCCAGGCCGGCGTTTTAAATCAGAGCTCAACATGTTCACGGAGAAATAGAGCACAGAGAGAGAACTATGAACCCAAGTAAACATCAAGCACAAACCAGCAAAATACAGAATAAAAATCAACGTAGAAAGACCTTTTGAGTGCTTCCATTCAAAGTTAGTAATGAGATCACAAAATATAAATATAAATCTGAGCTTCAACTAGTGTTTAAGGTCAATATTTCATGTCTTTGTTTGATGACTGTTGCATTTTCCTACAGTCTCACGTGAAAAACGCAACAGGAAACAGAGAATTCATGCCCTTCGAGCTGCTGAAAGGCTTTTAATGTGAAACATCCGCAGGATGTTGTTTAAAGCAGCTTAAGACAGATCAAAAGAGCAACAAAGTAGATCCACCGGAGGTAACACTTTATTTCACAGTAGCAGAGGTTTTCTACAAGACGTCTGTGTAATTTGGTACCGGTTACACGGAAAGAGGAATTTCCTTCAAAGTAAAGCTGCATTTAAAGCCAAATAAACATTCATTTATTTTATTTTTTAATCTTCAGCTGAATCCGTCTTTGTTACAGGAGCATTTAATTTGAAGTGACTGACCCACCGAGGCAGATTCACCTCTGGGACAATAAAGTTTTAATTTATCGCTAAAGAAAAAAGACATATCCTGTCTGATTAGTATCCGGATAATCAGTGTGTTGTCTGTCCTGTCCAACACTTGGACGGTCTAACTCGGTTTCTGTGCAGGACTCGGGTCCTTCTCTAATGTCCCGACCTGTTGTTTTCATGATGTTCCGACCAGAACAGAGACCTGAGACCATCAACAGCATGAGAACATCAGCGCCCGAGACTCCGAGCTGCTTTATCACCTCTGACACTACAGAAGCTCCTTCTCATTACCAGGAGTTTAAACCATGTCTCACACAGAGCTGTCCTTCCTGTCTGTGTCTGTGTCCTTCAGGCGATTGACAGGACGATGTCGACAGACTGTCGTTGTCACGGTGTTTCCGGTTCCTGTGCAGTGAAGACGTGTTGGAGGACGATGGCGCCATTTGAGCGCGTCGGCGTTTATCTGAAGGAGCGATACGAGCGCAGTGTTCAGGTGTCGGACCGCTCGAGGAGGAAGACGAGGAGGAAGGACCAGCGACGCCTCCCCGTGGACAAACACCAGCTCATCTTCTTCAACAAGTCTCCCAACTACTGCCTGGAGGACCGACGGCGGGGCGTCTCCGGCACCAGAGGACGCCGCTGCAACCGGACGTCCGCCGGGTCGGACGGCTGCAACCTGCTGTGCTGCGGCCGAGGATACAACACACACGTGGTGAGACACGTCCAACGCTGCGAGTGCAAGTTCGTCTGGTGCTGCTACGTCCGCTGCAGGCGCTGCGAGAGCATGAACGACATGCACACCTGTAAGTAAAGACAACAGCACACCTGAGGGTAAAGGTCACACCTGAGGGCAAAGGTCACACCAGCGAATTAACCAGACTTTAGTAAAAAGATTTGACTGTGCTGAGACACGCAGATGAGTCAGTGATGGACTAATGCTATTGGATTTCTCTGCGACCAATCGGGAACCTTTCCCCACCTGCCACACCTGCGCAGCAGACGACAGGCTGTGATTGGTTGATGCTGCAGAGGGGGAGCTCCAGATTTTTCCAGAGTTTATTTATGAATTGTTTCAGTGTCTCTACCCTCCCATGAAGACTTTTACCTGGATTGATTTTTTTTTTACAGCGCCCCCATCAGGACGTCCGTTTACGCTGCATCGTGCTCTGCTGCATTTTCATGAAATGAAAGCTCCCTGTGGACTTTTACAGTTTCTGTTTCATTACTCAGTGTCTCACACAGAATCACTGAGCTCGAACAAAGCCGTTAAATTTCCCCTCAAAACACTTGTGACGATGACACTTAAACTGTTTTCAGTCTTGCATTGTTTACATCAGGTTTGCAGGCGTCTTCTTTCCCTCCTTTGTCGGCGCATCGCCTCCACCTGTAGATCAGTGGAATAAAGTGAAACCATCGACAGGACTGCGTCACGTCCTCCTGGACCTGCGCTGCTTCGTACCTGTTCTAGCGCCCAGAAACGCCTCAGGAACCTGGGAGTGAAGATTAAAACTGAGCGTGCATCATATATTCAGGAGTGAAGGAACCAAATTTGTTTTGCAGGTTTTGCAGGACTGCAGCAGTTTTTCGTCTGTCTGGTGAAATCTTGGAGACTTTGGCCAAAACAGCTGATTTATTCAGATTTTTCAATTTCAATTTCAAGCTTTGAAAATGAAAAACTCCATTTATCTAGTGAGACTGATCTTCAGTTCCATTTTAGTGGATGGGAAACCAGTGTCAAGAGATTCTGGGTCCTGTTCAGACTGCTCCGGATTCTCAGTTTGAGACTCAATGATCACAGTTCAAGACTCTCCGAGAAAGTGATTCTGGATCTGTTCCGGAGCAGAGGAGACATTCTTGTGAAGACACAGACCGACCACCTCGTCCTCTCTGACGTTTTAGATGTCAGAACATTAATAACTGCCCGTTGTGTTTCTTTAATAACAGACTAATTCAGGAAAATCAGAAAACAAAACTGGAAATATTTTTGGCCATAAACATTTATTTATGTGTCAATATTTCTCTGTTTAATTTTTGAAAATTAACTCTGGAAATATTAACAGATTATGTTCAGATTTTCTGCCAGTTTCAGGACCAAACAGTGTTTAAAACAGAAGGAAAAAAAAAACTCTTGTTTCTGTTTTATTCTGTCAAACACTTTGTACTAAACATATCTGAAGATACACAGATTCAAAGAGTTATGTACAGCATATATGAAGATTAAAGACCAGATAAATTGCATGAAACAGTCAAGATGAACACGACGTGGGACACAAACATTTAAAATGATTTTTAAACATAATACCAAGTTATTACAAATAAATCAAACAAATTGTTTAATGAGATCAAATGGTTTTTTATTGAAAATTTGGTTTTAAAATTTTGGCACCAACTCCCAGGAAATTCCTGAAAGCAGCAGATTTGTATGAGAAACAGTTGAAATCATCTCACACCAGCGGCTGATGTTTGTCTGTTTGAAGAGATTTAGTCTCCAACAGGTGAAAGGTTTGAATAAAACGATAGGATGACGGTGATTTTTCTCTTCTCTCGGTTGAGATCCTTCAGTTGAATTCCTCTTGCTGAGTCTAAATATTCAGACCTCTTCCTCCTTTTCCTCCTTTCACCTCCTCGCCTGAATAACAGGCTGATGTGTGAGAAGTGACGGCGCTGCGTCAGATACTCGGAGACTTTGGACTGACGGAAACCAAAATGGAAGAAAAAGGACAAACTGTTACTCATTTTACTTGTTGCTGAAAATCTGCAGTTTAACAATTTAAGTATCTGAACACGTTGAGTCCGAGCAGCTTTCGAAAAGTCTTTGTGTGACAGTACATTTACTCAAGGACTGTACTTTACTTCAGTATTTCCATTTTCTGGTACTTTCTACTTCGCCGCCTCTCGGAGGGAAATTTGTACTTTCTATCGCATCACATTAATCTGACAGTGGCTGCAGTTACAGGCGTCAGAAAGACGTTCCGAACAAAACGTGATCAGCTTCTAAAATACGACGTATTGTTACAAATTAAACTACTCAACTGTACGTGAAATACTGGGCTCCATTTCACCAAATACAAGAGGGATATGTTACCTGAACAATAATGTATCAATAAAAAACGAGTATTGTTGTACTCACAGGCCAGTTTCCCCCATGGAGTACTTTTACACACACGTACACATTAACATTAATCCCATTATGAACTGATAAATCTGAGTTTTAAGAAGTGATTTAAAGGAAGACAGTGATGTGGTGAGTCTGAGCTGCTCAGGCAGGTTGTTCCAGAGTCCAGTGCCCAAGCAGCAGAGTCCTGATCCCCTCTGGTCTTAAATCTCACACTTGAACTGCCAGCGGGTCCTCGTCTAAAAAACCTCAGGTTGGCCACAGGTTGATGATGAGAGCAACTCTTAAATATCATCTTAAAAGTAATCAGTAAAATCTTTGAATCAATCCTGAAGCAAATCGGCAGCCGGTGCGCACTCCACATGTTATCGGGGCCGAAGATCTGACACTGTCACCACTGAAACAAGAAACTTCCCACCAGACAAATATCACCTGTATCAGGTGCAGCAGCGTAACGCTGAGGGCTTCCAGACATCTCCACCCTGACTGGAACCGAAGCACAGCTTGAGGTTAAACTGCTGAGTTTTGGTAGAAGTTTCAGTTTAAATGTTAAGTGCTGAGACGAAGCTGAATCACCGGCTGAAGTACGGCAGTGAAAGCAGTTGAGGCGCAAGTGGCAAAAAGAGCCGAAGCGTCAGTTGACGTCCTGAAAGGACATGGTGTCAGCGCAAGTCTAAAAACCTGAAAGCAGATGACACCTGAAGTGTATTTTAAATCCTCCTCTGTTGCTCCTCCTGCAGTGTCTCTCTTTTGCTCCTGATAAAGGCTTCGGAGAGTTTTTCTTCATCTGAATCTTAGAATACAGAATGTGATGATCTGTACAGAATGTAAAATCCCCGAATACAAATCTGTGATCTGTGAGATAAACGATCTGACTCTGCTGCCTCCTGAAGGACTGAAGGAGGAAAAACATCCCGAGACCGAACCTCACTGAGACCAGACTGAAAAACACGTCAACGTTCTGATGATTTCAACGTCTGTTTAAACATTCAAATACTCAAAGTGTCTCCTTGAAGGCTCTGCTGTTACAGACTAATCTTAATCTTAATGAGGATAATAACATTTATTCCTGTGGCCCTTTTCGATAACAGAAACGTATAAAGTTAACAGGGTAAAGGCTCGCTGACGGTTTCATAGCAAAGATGACTCGCTTCTACCGTGAGCCCACATTTGCGAAAGTCGTATTCATCCACTAGATCAGTCACATCCAGCAGGTATCCAGGTCAGATTGAAAAGGAGCTGGTAGATATATCGAGTAGATTTAATGCCCCAGAGGGGTAAACGGCTCACAGACAGCAGCCAGTCAGTAACAATACAGAAAATCTAGAAAAGAAATCTAGAAAACGTTCAACACAGATGAATCTGCACTAAAACCTCTGAGCTTCCTGAAGGAAAATGACCTTTGGTTTGACTAACTGAGAATAAAGCTGCTGTTGGTGTCAGTGGTGAGTTTATTGTCCAGATGTTGGCGCAGTTGAAGAGCAATTAATGGTCACTCCCCAAATCTTTCTAAATCTGGACTGACCTGCACTGGACTGACCTGGACCGGACTGGGGTGGACTGTAGAAACCTGATGTAAAATTTAAGACGAGTTGTTTTTTGGTGAACATGTGATTTATGATGAGTTTGAATGAAAAACAAAGACGACTCTTGCTGGTTCTGACAGTCAGCACAAAGTGGTGTGTGTGTGTGTGTGTGTGTGTGTGTGTGTGTGTGTGTGTGTGTGTGTGTGTGTGTGTGTGTGTGTGTGTGTGTGTGTGTGTGTGTGTGTGTGTGTGTGTGTGTGTGTGTGTGTTTGTGTTTGTTATCAGCAGTGTGTGATGACAGGGCAGAAAGTTCCAGGAAAGAGAAAACAGCAACGGATTCTAATTTACAGTCCAGGATTTCCTGCTATTCACTGCACACACACACACTGTGACATTAGTTAACTGCAGTGTGTGTGTGTGTGTGTGTGTGTGTAAACTCATCATCTGAACAGAAGAAACACTGTGACCACTTCACTGACCTGGAGCTTCCAACTTAAAATCATTCCTGGTTTTTCTGCTTGTTTGTAAACCTCCTGTGTGTCAGAGACACGTCAGGAGTTAAAACAGTCACATTTGATGAAAAACTATTTTAATCCATTTTCACACTTTACGTTAGAGTCAAAAATGACTGAAATGAAATATGTGCATATACACAGTGAGATGATGCAGCTGACGGTTGAATTTTATTTTAGAGCGATTAGAGAGTGAAACTGTTCAGTGCTTTGATTTTTTTTTTTTTAAATGTCATTAATATTTTTATTAGATGCAGTAGTGGTAGTGTTGCTGCTGCTGTTGCTGTTGCTGTTGCTGTTGCTGTTGCTGTTGCTGTTGCTGTTGCTGCTGCTGCTGCTGCTGCTGTTGCTGTTGTTGCTGCTGTTGCTGTTGTTAATTTGATATTTGAGATTATTTAGCAACTGCCGCTGCTGATGAGGGACCTTCACACACCATCACGCTGTTTCATAGTTTTTTTTTCTGTGTACAAATAGTGACACAGTAATTTTTTTACAAGCTTGAGCTGTTCTATAATAATTAAGGTGTGGACATGTTTACAGACGACTTTCTCACTTGGGTCTTGGTTCCTTGCAGCTTTATACTCTGTTAAATTGGCCAAATGAAGAGTCTGTGCTGAGAGAGGACACGACGCACGTGGGCTGAGGACAGTTTAAAAGCTGCTAAACAGAGACAAACATGTAGATGTGTAAATCCACATCACGCAGGACCCCGCAGGGTTAAATGCTCTGCGCCTGCATGATATTGCTAGAAGCCTGATGAAAACTATTTTAATTTTCTCCGCGACTGTAGAGCACAAACTTTTCAACACCTCCTCGTCTGTGTGGTTAAATAGAGTTATGTCGGTCTGTGAAAACCAGCTGAGTCAGACATTATCTCTGAGCTGGATTTTCAGGAAACACATGGAGGGTTCAGAGGAGGAGGAGGAACGATGGGAGGCTGAAAAGAGTCTGACAGGAGGAGTCCGGGACAGACAGGACAGACCAGGACACGAGACATGGAGGTCTGTCAGAGGTTTAGGCTGCTGGTTGTCTCTCTGATGACGATGATGATGATGATGGACGAGATGAAGACCTCAACTGCATCACAACAGGTGACATCATTCATTCATTCATTTATTCTTTCGGAGACATTTCCTGCTGTGGACCTGAGAACCAGACTGGTTCATTTAAAACCCTTACAACCAACTTTTAATCCTAAACCTGAATGTAAGACCTCAGAATTAACGTTTATGTTTTTAATGATTAATGTGTAAATTAAAATTCTTAATCACTCACGTCAGAGAAACTAAAGAACCCTCTGGTTTCACATCTAAAACAGCTCAAAGTCCTGTAAAGGTGGAACATGGATCAGATAAGTCACTTTAGATCACTGAAATAAAAACTGAACTAAGCTTCACTAATCAGTGAGTGTTGAAGTTTTCCTTATCTGTGGAGTTAAAGGAGCAAAGTTTTTCCTTGAGCAGTTTCAGTCCAAATGAACAAAATATGGAACAAAGTGAACATTTTTGCTATTTCAAACTTTTCTGTCCTTAAATTGTTCCAGTAATTATTTTTTCTTCCTACACTGAGTTTTCTCTCAAGGAAATGAAGTGACTCAAAGTCAAAGATTTTATTTGTGCAACGAAAGCGTTGCAGAAAAACCTGAAGGCAGTTTTGCTGCTGATTCAAACCTTTTCCAGGTTATTTTGCTGTCTGGAAGCCAATGATAAAGTAGTCCAGGTTTGTCCAGGTCTTTCCAGGAGCTGAGTGAGTGTTTCTGAGTGTTTCCTGGGTGGATCAGATGCAGCTGATAACAGCAGCAGCCGTTAGAATTATTACAGTCACTTCCTGTTTACGCTCCACTCCGACTTCATGCGGTTTGAAAGTTTTGATTTCTGGGCCTGGGGAGTTTGGAGAAGTTTCTCAGGTCTGGAAACATAAATCTGGTTTGACACTGAGACACACACAACCTGCAAAAACTGTTAAAAAACACAAACAAACACATTTTCTGTGGTAGTGAAAACTCAAATCTTACTTTCTAATGAAAAAATCATGTGACCTGTTTCCAACACAAATCAACATTTTTTTAAAGACTTTTATCAGAATAAAGTATCATTTCTACAGTGACCTGGTAAATGCTACATCTCTACTATTTTTTAGGCTGATTCCCTTCAAAAGTTAAATCCTGGCAAAAATCAAATCTGTCACACGAGTCGTAATAAAAGATGTCGGACGGCAGAAGAGCCCTGTGACATGTTTTTATTCAAAGCATGAGACCAGGAGATAAAAGATCAACACCTTATCTTATAGATTTGTAATTCCAACAGTTTAGTTTATCTTATCTTAGCTTAGCTTAGTTTAGTTTTACTCAGTTTATTCTAGCTTAGTTTAGCTTAGTATAGCTTAGTTTAGTGCAGTTCAGTTTAGTTTAGTTTAGTTTAGTCTGGGTGTGTTAAAGGTTCGATGTGTAACATTCAGAATATCCTTTTTTATCACTGACACCAGTGGCCGTGAAGCAAACTGCCGTCAGTGTCCTGTTGCTGATGCGTGTGCTCACACTACGTAGGTAGGCACGAGCGAGCATCCTCGGCCTCGGCTAAAACAGTCACCTGGTGAGGTACCTGAAGTTACACTGTTATTCTAGATTGACTATAAACTATATTTGACTCTCCGGCGCTAGCACGGCGTTAAAACAATGTGTGGAGATAGTTTGACTAATCGTTATCAGCTTGCTAGCTAGGACCGTATAGACTAGTGACGTTGAGCCAGTCCCTTCTCATTACGTGACACACTGACTGCATTTATATGATACATCGGCGTTAGCTAGCTAGCCAGCTTTATCGGTTGCTGTGTGTCCAGCTTTCACTGAGGCTCAGGGACATCAGCACAGCTAAATATGCTGAATCTTAATGCTAACGGTTAGTGAACAAGATGGAATTTTATAAATAAGATGTGTTGCCACAATTCATCATTGATGTGATAGTTTCCATCACAAGCTCTCATTCCACTAAATCAATGCGCTAATGTTTTAGCATAATAGAACAGACCTTTTATGTCGTTAGGTAACGTTACTGTACTGAATGGGTCCGGCGGTGGCAGCTAACGTTAGCTAGTGTTGCACACTGTTGCGCTGAGGCACTGAGGCACTCGGGAGCTTAAACGTCACGTCCTTTGGATTTTACCGCAAAAGTCGCCCGTGTCCTTGACGTAGAAATCAGGCCACAGGCTGTTACAGACAACCCAGAAAGTCAGGGAAGGTCTCATTTTTAAAGTCGCATTACAATCCGTTCACACATGGGAAATAAGACAGGGATCATTACATGTAAATTGCTTCACATTCTTACATATAGTACCTTTAATTTCATGATCAGTTACTGATTTTTATTGGAATTTATTTATCAATTTTAATCAAATTTGCAGAAAAAAACTGCACATTTAACAAAGACTAGTTTAAATAATTACACAATTGTAGGTGCTTTCTTTTTGGGGGCTGTGGAGGGGGACCCAGCCCTGACAGGCTCAACAAAGTGTTGGGTTGAGGTGTTTTGTTGCGTAACACTTTGGGTTCTGGTCGGGTTCGAGCGTCAGTTTGAGACCTGTACAAAACTCTGCTCTGTGTGTGGTAATTTGTTTAATACTACAAATTAGTCTGTGAACATGCACCACGCAGTGATGACCCGTCAGCGAACTGTCAGACAGTTAAAACTCAAAGTGCTCACTCATATTAAAACTCGTCTTGTTTTTGTTTGTGTCAGAACTTCTGCTCCAACTCGACGGTGCTGAAGACTCGGACGGCCTGTCACTCCTGCAGCATCAGCATGCTGATCCCCTGTCCATCAGGATACAAACAGACCCCCAGGTCCACCGCTCAAGACTGCAAGTGAGTTTGAACATCCAGCGGCAGAAAACAGCTGTTTGGTGCGTCCAGAAACCTGTATCGAGGGTCTGTCTGTCTCTCTCTGTTCTTATGTCAGGTACTTCATCAGAACCGCCAGTATGAAGTTAGGCATCAACGGCTGCTCCTTCAAGTGTTACAGAGAGGTGGAGGTGAAGAGCTGCTGTCCAGGTTACTGGGGCCCAGACTGTATCGGTGAGGACACAAAGACGTTAATGTCATTAAAATATAAAGGGTTCCTCCTCAGGAGCAGGAATGAAATGGATCAAATTTATATACATCAGCCTGTCGGATTCAGATCTGAATTTTGTCATGCTGAAGCACAGAGCAGGGACACATTTAGCTGCATTTTCAATCATTTCAAATATCCAGTTTAAATTTCTTACAGAGAAGCCAATATTTACAATTCAGTTCTGGATAATTCTGTAAACTTTCCCCCAAAATGTATGAAGAAACTCCTCATTGCCAACTGCAAGTACAGCAGTGCAGGGCCCATTGTTCTGATAACAGCTGATAACAGCTGCACGGATTTCTACAAACACTCAAAGTTTTACAGGAAGGCAGAACTTCAGAGAGGTGATGACACTGAACACACTTTAAAGTAAGTTTGAAAGTTTAACTGTCTGTAAACTGCTGAAATTCAAATATAGAGAAATCACAAAGTGCTAATGTTGTAATCAAAGAACAAAGAAATGTTTTATACTTGGAATTATTCCGTAGGAGAACGAACGTTAAAGTCAGAGTCCTTCAGTTTTCATGATATCATTTATGGCCTGCATTGATTTCAGCACTAGCCATTCAATGTGTTTACTGTACGTTCAGTAATTATTTCTTTATATAGTGGTATTCATTGTTAGTGTTCGCCATCCCCAGGCTGGATTCACATTACCTTCACAGTGCTCCAGTGTTACTGACATCAACCTCACTGTTTCAACAGAGCTGCATTAGCTTAATGCTAACGCAACATTTCCTGCTGCTGCTGCCTCACATTAAAACACTTCACCGGGCTTTTATTGTGAAGCAGCCACAGGAAACAGCGTAATAGTCTAAAAAACAAAACAACAGTCATGTCATTAAGTGTTTCACAGTGAATCAGTTAGTAAGCACCTGCTGTTACCACGGTAACCAGGGGTACCAATGAATGACGGAGACCTGTGGGATTAAAACTTGATGTTGAGTCAGCAGAGCCTTTTATGATTCGTGTCACTGGCTGAAAGTCAGTCTAACAAAGTCGGACGGTCCTCTGAAGTACAAATTCACTTTATATCAAAGAATACAAACTGAACGATGCAAATAAACCAACGGGTTCATGAAATTGACTTTACAGACCATTAGAGTTGTTGTCTGGAGTAATTTTGCTCCTGAGTCTTATTTTTCTGCATTTCAACTTGTTGTTGACTTTTGGTTTTATACCGTCACCGAATAGCTTCTGCGGGGGATCGTAACACAACATTTTCTTGAATAAGTTTCCGCCAAGATTTATCTGACAAAATACAGAAATATATTTTGTAACAGATGGAGCTGGAGGAGGAGGAGTTGTTCAGCAGTCCTCCAGGTGACTTCTGTCACATGGTCAGTCCTGCAGGATGCAGATCGTCCTGCAGGGATCAGGACTTCCTTCCCCTTTGCAGACTCCGAGTCAGCAGGACAGAAATGTGCTGACAGTTACACATGGAGCTGGACTGACTTCAAACCCTCCAACGCACAAACATACATGTCCACAGGTGGTCCTGGGAGTCAAACCAGCAGCTTTTACTGTCTCTTGTTAACTCTGTCCTCTCCGACTCTCCGTTGGGAATCTTGTGAAGTGATTCGATCTCGATGAATTTTGAAATGCTGGTCGGGACGTCTTTGTTCTGTGAGAGGAAAACTGAGAGTGAAAAGGAGGAAACAGAGACAGCCGGTGGAGTGATAACATGCAGAGATAAGACAGGGATAGAGGAAGAGGACTGAAGAGAGGGACGAAGCGAGGAAGGATGCAGGGAGCTTCAGCTTCCTCAGAGAAAACATAAGAACAAACCTCTGCTGACTGCTTCCTGTTGTGTTGTCAGCGAGGTGTGAATGTTTGTGTTTCAGAGTGTCCCGATCAGCACAACAGTCCCTGCAGCAACAGAGGAGTCTGCTCTGATGGACTGGGAGGAAACGGGACCTGCAGCTGTCAGGTAACACACCTGGATACAGTAAGAAGGTTATAAAGGTCTTCTAGATAGTTCTTGAGTTCAATCAAGAGGTTCTCCATTACATTTCCATTTACTCATTTGGCAGACACTTTTATCCAAAGTGACTTACAAGTGAGGCAACTTAGTGTTCAGTGCCTTGCCCAAGGACACTACAGCACACAGAGATTAGGAGCCAGGGATCACACCGCCAACCCCTTCGATCAGTGGACAACCTGCTCTACCACCTGAGCCACAGCCGCCCATTCGGTAGTTCAAGTGGTCATTCAAGTGATTGTGGTGATCACTGAGGAGGTTCTGGGTATTCTTCAAAAGGTTGTAGTGGTCACTGAGGGGGATGTTGGGGTCCAGAAGAAAGATGATTTAGATTAACATCCCTGAAGCTGTTCCGGAGGCTCATGGCGGACCAGCGCCTTACTGAAACACTGGATGTCGGGGTCTTTTGGGTGATTCTAGGAGGTACTTTAGGAGGTTCTAGTGGTCACTGAGAAGCATATATAAAACATTTTAAAATGTTCCAATAGTCTCTTAGGATGTTCTAATAGTGACTGGTGAGGTTTGAGAGGACTCTTAGGTGGTTCTACTGGTCATTGAGGAGCTTATAGGGGTTTTGTAAGTATTAGTAGTCATTTTTTAGGAGGTTCCTGGGGTACGATAGGTAGTTCTAGTCATCCTTTGGGAAGTCAGTTTTCATCTGCACAAGGCTGTAGAAATTCTTGAAGATGTTCTAGTGGTCACCGTGCAGGTTCAAAATGGCACTGATATGGTTCTAGTCAACCATTATCAGAAATTCTCACTGAAGAGGTTCTGGAGGACCTGCAGCTGATTGTACTGGTCGCCTAAGAGGTTATAATCATGTGCCCATTGGTGTGTGTGTGTGTGTGTGTTGGATTCAGGTGGGTTTTGCAGGAACTGCATGTGAGGATTGTGCACCTGGTCGATATGGTTCCACCTGCACCTCAGGTAAATTCAAACTAATTTTTCATAAAATCAGTCTAATATTTATATTTATAGCTCATACATTGTTTTTGTTGCTTGTGTGTTTGTGTGTTTGTTTGTTTGTTTTGTTTGTCCATAAATCTGGTCCAGTGTGTTCCTGTGTCCACGGTCTTTGTAACTCTGGATTAAAAGGTGACGGTAGATGCACCTGTTTCTCTGGATACAGAGGTCCAAACTGTGACCAAGGTCAGTCACTCTGATCATTAACGTTTGATTTTCTGATCATCAAGCAATAATTATTTCACAGTGTCATCATTACATGAACACGGGCAAGATTTAACAAGTTACCTGTGCCATGCTATTGTTACCTGTAAACCTTTAAACCTTTAAACCTTTACCTGTTACCTATACTGTTTCTGTTTCTGCTACCTGTCGGCTGTTACCTGTATCTTTCTCCTGTTACCTTTCCCGTGTTATAGAGTTACCTGAGTGTGCGGCTCTCAGCTGTCGGCAGAACTCTCGTTGTATTGAAGAGGCTCTGACGGGTCAGCTGGTGTGTCAGTGTTTACCTGGTTACCAGAAATCAGGAGATCAGTGTTTATGTGAGTTTCTATATAAACTATATCACCGTGAGCTCATACATTCTGTCATTGTGCAAATTTAATAACCTGTTTTCCATGTTTTTATAAGAGTAAAAGTTCAAACACCCATTTCTGAAAAAAAAAAAAAAAAATACAGAACTTTTCTTACCAAAGTTCAGCTCTGTGAGTTTCAACGAATAAATAACAAGACTAGGTCAACATCTACAATTTAGATAGACCAGCTGTGTTCACATATAGAGAATTTTAATACAGCTGAATTCCAAATAAAGCTGTTCTCATTCACATGTTTTTCTGTTTGTGAAAAACTGACTGTAACGTGGCCCGTTAAGACGACATTTTAACCAGCAGTCACTTCCAAACCATTTCCAAGCTGCTGCTCTGCTGCTAAAATCCTGATTTTATAATCACGACGTCGTCTGACAGAATCCCCAGACACATTAGTTAAAGGCGACGGCTGTGCTGTGATATCAGCTATACTTACCTGTAAAATGATCAGTCAGAGAGAAAGTTAGAAGCTCATTCACGTCTATACAGCTGATGTGGGGTCAGTTGAAGGAGACACTTGGAGAGGTGTGTCTCCGGGGGGAAAGACCACACACTCAACCACATGCTTTCAGGGCAACACTGGCAACTCTCTTCTATGGAAAGTAGGTAAAGTTTGTCCAAAAAGTTGCTAGATCTGTCGTTTGGTGCTTTGGTGAAGAAAAGTTGCCAAAGGATGTGAAAAGTCATTAAATGTAGCAACAAAGGTGCTAAATTGGCAACAATGCCTGTAAACGTAATGTAAATGTAATAGAAACTGTTTACGCCAATCCATTTTGAAAGAGCAATGACCAGTGTAGCAGTGGAAGCATGGGGCGTATTCATATCACAGATAATTATAAGGCTTGAGTATCACTGTTGACTTTCATAAGCATCAGTGCCAAAGGAAAAGTCTTGTTCAGACACTGCAGTTTTGGTAGCAAAGGAAACAGCAGCACGTTTACCGATTGTGGTTTTTGTTCTCATCACTGACAAGTTCATTTGTCCAGTGGGACATTTTTAAGACTGAAGAAACGTCTTAAAACTTTGACCTCTGTCTCCTCAGCTATAAACCCGTGTCTCCAGCGGCTCTGTCATGTCCACGCCTCCTGTGTCCACACTGGTCCAAACCAGCACCTGTGTGCCTGTAATGAGGGTTACAGCGGGGACGGACGAGTCTGCATGGCCATCGACCCATGTCAGACCCAACAGGGAGGCTGCTCCGCCAAGTCCACCCGATGTGTCTACGACGGACCAGGAAAGGTAATAAAATACTGGGAGGTCAGGATCAAGGACGAGAGCAGGACTAAGATCAGAATCTGGAACAAGAACAAGAGCAGGTAAAAGATCAGGATCTGGATCTAGAGCCAAGTCAGGAAAACTTTAGCATCAGGATCATGAAAAAGATCACAGGACAGGAACATGATTAGGAACCAGTCCAGTATCAGGAACAAGACTGGGATAAGGAACGGCATCAGTATTGAGTAGGGGCCAGGATTAGAAGGAGAAAGAGGATTAGGATCAAATTCAGCAACAAGATCAGGATTAGGGATCAGAAACAGGAACATGATCATGATCAGGAACAGGAACAGGACGAGGAACAAGATCAGTATCAGGTTTATGAACAGAAGCAGGATCAGGATCAAGCTCAGGTAGAGCACCAAGATCAGAAAAAGAAAACAGTTGGGATCCGGCTAAGGATCAGGGTGAGGAATGGTATCAGGAACAGTATCAGGATCTGGTTAGGAGGACCAGCTCATATGAGTAAATTTAACCCTCTGCATCTCTGCTGTGTTTGGTTTAGTCTCACTGTGAGTGTCTTCCTGGTTTTGACAACCTTTCTAACGGTGGCTGTAGCCTGAAGGACTCCTGTAGACCTGATTCCTGCCACAAGAATGCCAACTGTACCACCGTGGCCCCAGGAAGAGTGGAGTCAGTCACTTGTATTTTCTTCATTTTCACCTCTGGATCTCCTGCATGTACAGATGTTTTTAACGTGTCACCTGTCCCTCAGGTGTACCTGTCTCCAGGGTTACCTGGGTAACGGTAAAGTTTGTTATGGGAACATCATGCAGCGCCTGAACGATCTGAACACGGAACCTGGAGGACAGTGGAGCGGTCAGCTGAGCAACGCCATCTCTCTGTTCGGTATGATGATGGATTATCATTCTGATTCTGATTCTGGTTGACCGTCCCACAAGCAGTTTGCACAGAGTACCCCGGCCCGTTTAGGGTGGAGAGCTGGATCTGGGCATTCAGGACAATGACAAGGTTATTCTGGAGAAATATTGACACAGTTGCTCAAAAAGGGCTTAAAGAAATAACAAAACCGGTTAAATGTCCTAATAATGAAGAGATGATCTCAGAGTCCCAAGGAATGAGGCTCCCACTGGACCATCCAGTGGTCTGGGTTCTCCCTGGGAGTCAAATTAAGTGGAAGCTGCAGTTAAAATCATGGTCATTTACAGAAGAGATACTGCAGCTGTTCCAGTTATGTCACCTAAACATCATTTATTACTGGGTTTGAGAAATTCACCGACATTTCTGCACATTTGGAGTAAGAGTCTCAGTCTGCCTCTTCTCACTTTTTAAGTTCACAGGAAATCATTTTGTTAAGATAACATGTCATTATCATGTTGTTTACACGAATATAAAGAACGTTCTGCTCGTGTCTGTTTTCAGGGTCTCTGTCGTGGCCACTGCAGAACTCGGGTCCTTTCACTCTATTTGTCCCGATCAATAAAGGCTTCAGAGGAATTTCGGTGAGAATCACATCAAAAAACTGATCGATCAGCTAAAGTTAAAGTTAAAAGTCACTTGACTTTAAAGGAAAATTTCAGTGTTTATTTTGGAACTTTTGCTTCCTTTCGGCTCTGACAACAGTTTTGAAGGTTAATTTCAGAGACAAAATACCTGTAGAGGAAATTTGTCTAAATAAAATACATGATGAATGTTCTTTTTACTGTTTTAAATCAGGAATCATCTTACTGAAGAAGAGCCTGTAGAAATGACTGTTTCCTTTAAATGGTGTTCCCCAGGTGAACACTCTGAAAGCGGACTTGTCCAAAGCTAAATACCTGTGTAAGATGCACCTGGTTGCTGGGGTGATGCCATTTGACACTTTGAAGAAAACTGACGTCTTTTACACCCTGACTGGAAAATCAGCTGAGACTGACACATCAGAGGGGGTAAGAGAGACACAAACAGGCTTCCACGACCATGAGCGTTTCGTATTATAAAGAACACCTGGAGCACTGAGGAGGTGAGGGGAGATCAAACACGACAAGAGACAAACATTAAAACCATCAAACGAATAAAACAAAAAACACCAGGAAGGAAAAAAATGTTAAATTTAGACACAACATGAATCAAAAACAATTTCTGCCTCTTCAACAACAAAAAAGAAATTGAGGATTAATGAGATGGTTTAAAGTTTTTATTTTGGCTTTGAGTTTAGCTTTATTTCTTTAGAGCAAAGGTTTCAGTCAGAAATCAGTTCATTTTGGTGAAATTGCTGCAGTCAATGAGTTCACTCAATGAGATGAAATAAATCCACACAAGCTTTCACGTAGTTCACCTTTGGCCAACTTTGACCTACGATGCAGCACGTGCCATGGTCTAAAAAAAAACAAAACGCAGTATAATAGACAAAATCGGAAGTATATCCACGTCTCCACCCAAAATCAGTCAGCTCTTTAAGATTAGATTGCCTACGATATGACATCTTCATTTGCACTGCGTCAGAATTATAAACGTGTGCACAATCACAAATGAATTGGTTACACAGAAAACACAGGTCCAAGGCGACTGTTGCCATCTTTATCAAGAGTTTAGTCTTTTAAAAGTGACAATAAAACACATGCAACAGGGAACGTGCTGTAAACTAAATGAAAAGTAAAAGGTCTGAAAGAGGACGGTGGTCCGGCAGGACACACACGTTAGCTGAACTGCTGACTGTTGGAAACACACAGTTCCTGTTTCCTTTTGTCATAAACTCCTGAGACCTCAGTCTGCTTCAAACAAAATCTTTTTCAGATCATCTGAAACTTCCTCTCTGCTACAGGTTCAACCAGAATTAACCTCATTTCAAAAGCTATAAAATTTATTGCAGTAATCTGTCCAATCCGATATTTCCTGAAAAAAGCAGTTAAAGAGTAAAATCCTTTATCCTTTCACAGTGACGGCAGCTTGTCTTCTTCCGCATTAAACCCGGATTAGTAGATCAACATTTTCGACTTAAGATGCAGTCAGACATCACTTTACACAAAAAAGTTTGAGATCACATCATTCAAAAATAAGATCATCCCCAGGAGATTTACTACACACAGACAAAACGCGTCACGTTCTAAAGATTGGACTTCAGCCGATACAGGATTTACATGAGATGAAAGAAATCAGAAATTGACCCAGTGCCACAAGGGAGAGATATATCTTCTAAAAAGCGATAAAGGGAATCATATTTTTTATTTTTAGGCTATTCTTTATGAGAAGGGTTTAATTACAAATTCATCGTTTAATATGTTTATTTAAGACAACTTGTCGAACATCCCCCAGCTCCCCCCAACACCAGACGGTTGGTTGTCAGGTGGCGTTGAGTCAATTTTCAGTCCACAGATCATCTTGTTGGTTTTCTTCCAGGACACTAAAATCCGTATCCATGGCAGCAGAAAGAAGGGCTTGATCATCCAGTCTGATCTTCTCGCATCCAACGGGATGATCCACATTATCAATAAGCTGATGGACAGCGTCTCAGCCACCGTGGAGAGTGATACTGAGGTACATAAAGTTTGGTTTCACGCCGGATCCGATCAGTGACAAAACTGTGACAAAACCGTGAACTGATTCACCAACTGATTGTTTTTATTGATTCACTATTTTTTTTCACAGGAGAACCTGATGAAGATTATTTCTGACTATGGAAAATTTGACAAGTTCAAGTCTTTGTTAGAGGTAAGGAGATTACTGTTCATTTGCAGTGTACGATAGGAAATGCTGGTCTGCACCATTTAGATTCAGATTCAAACACAAAATTTCATTATAGTCAGTCAGATCCTGGATCTTGCTCTGACTGATAAAATATGTTGAAAGCTGTTGTGCTGATTTCCATTAAACTTCTGGATCACATTCCTGTTCCTCAGAAGATGAACCTCTCAGATTGATGGACAGCGTTCAGGGTTGAGTTCAACCGATAGTTGTGAATCACTGTTGTTCCATTGGTTGTTTTAAACTTTGACAACATGTCCAGATGATCAGTTTGCCTCTGGGTAAAACTGTATGATCAGGATCAGGACAATGTGCAGGTAGTTTTAGTATAAAGTTCTGATGTGTCGGTTTGATCAGTTTGGATTAAGAAAATCGGTTTGATTAGTTTAGAAGTTCTGTAATCATCAATACTCACTCTGCATTGAAACTGAATGTGGGATGAAGGACTCAACTCAAGAGAACGGATATCAAATTTATGTAGCTGCAACTCAGGGAGAGTGTAGCTCACAAATTGACTAATGTGGGCCGTTCCCTTCCTCTGCAGAAAACTGACCTGGCGTCTGTCATGGACCGTCCTGGGCCCATCACCGTCTTCGCTCCCAGCAGCTCAGCTTTCGATGCGATGACTGAAGGACACCTGCCTTTCCTCAGCAGTGCTGAAGTGAGAACCACTCAGCACATGAATTTTAAGGGGTGTGAAAATGTGTGCTGGACCCAACAATGACTAATTGACCAAAAATTGAAATGGACCCACCCAGTCAACCCTTGTCTGCAAATAAAATTCACACAAATGGCTAAATTAAGGCAATTTTAAGGTTAAAATGTACCCATGATCCATTACGTATAAAGTATGGTATTTTTCATACTTGAATGTACTAAGAAAAAGATTTTAAAAGATTTTTCTTACTGCTCTTTCTGCATTTTTTAAGGAGAAAGACTTCAGAGGGTATATCCCAAATAACAAAAAGTGTTTTTATCCAATAAAAAGCAAGAAAACGCATTACACATCAATTAGCACCACATCTAGAGTCATCTTTACTAAATAGAAAAGATACACAATTGTAGCGTGATTGAAAAATGCAGGTAATTCTAAGGTAAAAAAGCTGATTTTCTTGATAAGGCTTTTACACCTTAAAACCCTTAATCCATCCACAAAACCCATTAAAACCCAATCAAAGACCTGGTTTCTGTTGGGTTCTTGGGTTTTCTAACTTTCTTTCCATCTTATTTGAAATCTTTATTCTGAATCTGCAGGGTCACAACAAGCTGGTGGAGTTTCTCAGGAACCACATTGTCCTCTCCACCACAGTGAGTACAACTGTCCGCTGACTCACTCATGTCTTAATTCAGTTAATACAGTTTCCATTGCTCTGATCTTCTCATCATGATTCATTTTCCTGATTTGAAGCTGGAAGTCTACTTTGCCGTGTCAAGTCCCAGAATTGTGACCATGGCCAATCAGGTTCTGACGATTAACGTGACAGAAAATGTGAGTGTGGTCTAAACCTCTGTTTATAAGGTTCTCAGGTCTCTCCAGTGAAAAGATTCTCATTTCAATGACAGACTGCGTTGAGTTTTTTCTTCATTTTTCTTCAGGGTTCTTTTTACGCCATTTTAAGATTCCAGTATCACAGCGATGCTTATTTTGGGGGCTTAGAAAACAGAACAGTCAAAGTAGAAATATAGCAGCATTATATTACAATTAAAGCCAGTGGTGGAAAGTAACTAAGTACATTTACCTGAGTCTGAGTCTGAGTACTTCCTCCACCGCAGAGTGCGGACCATGCTTGATGTTGCATTCAGTGTCGTCTGGATTTTTGAGCGGTGTTTTGTTTCTCAGGGTCAGATTCTGGTTAACGGAGCGGCAGTGTTGGAGGCGGCAGTGGAAGCTAAAAACGGACGTCTGTATGTGCTGGATGGAATTTTGACTCCGTCCTCCATCGAACCTTTGCTGCCCCACAGATGCGACGTCAGCGAGACCAAGACCATCAAGGTGACATTCAAAGCTGCCATGTTCCTTTTTTTTTGTTTGTTTTAGTCTTTTGATGAAAATGTCCCACACTGAAACTTCAAGCACATCAAACACAGAGCCTCAGCAACATTCATTAAACAGCCTTAAACACACAGGAACAGCGTAAGACGTTAGATCTGGGGTTTTCAGCGTGAAACCTCCACAGCTTCATCAGATCCAGATCTCTGAGCAGATCTCTGCAGCTAACAGCTGATTCTGCTCTGAGACAGAACCTTACTGAATAGAAAATGCTGCTGAACCAGAGATGATATCATTGGCCGGTGGAGGAAACATTTTAACCGATCAGGAGCCAAAGTTTGTGATTCTGCAGCTTGTTGAATAAAACTTTACAGTAAAACCATTTTTCAGTTGATTTGTTTCATTTTTTTAAGAAAAAAAGCCAAACGTTCTGGATCATTGGCTCCAGTTTGTCTGATATGATGATTTTCTGTTTTTCTTTCACATTAACGTGGAGGAGATCCCAGGATATGTTTTTCGTTTTTATTCCAACAGGCTAAAATCACAAATCAAAACTTGGCCTTAACAGTCGTACAATCTGTGCGGCGTAAAACCACTTCCCTCCTCACAGCCTCTGCACATACGAGGAAAACACACCAGGGTTTACTGTAAGTTTACCTCGATGTGCTTTGGAGATCTTTAAGAATCTCCTCTCTTTTTCAGGGTGAATGTGTCAGCTGCTCAAAAGTAAAACTATCCCAGTGCTCGTCTGGAGTTTATACAGTAAGACGTCTCACTCTGTTGAGTTTTTCTTGGTTTTTTATGGACCTACACTCATATGTTAACTGTCTCTGTATGAAACAGAGATCTGTGTCTCAGTGTATGATGATCTCTCTGTGCGCTGATCAGGGCTCCTCCACTTTTGGATGTGTTTACACTCTCTCCATTGGCAGTCCAGCTGTCAACATCCCGGCAACCGGTTGCTCACCGCTCTGCAACGCAACTGTAACGGTACATAAGTGATTCGGATGTTATAAATGTACTGAATTCATTTTCAGATCAGTGGCCCTGGGCAGCATCTGTGACCAACTTTAGTTACAAATTACTGAAATGTTATAATGAAAGTAAGTGGAAACAGCAGTTGACAAAACAATGTCATATCAAGGTCCGTTTAAAAGCTGTTCTGGACCTTCTGATCACATCACATGATCTTCAGTACAAACAGAGCTGCCCAGTTGTCTCAGAATTGCTGATCTCAAATCATCTCTTTCCGAGCTCTTTCCGGACTTATTGGGCAATTTCAGTTAAAAAAAAAAAAGAAAGAAAAATGAAACAATTGAAATGGAAAATTTGACCTTTTCAAACCCATTTGAATTTGTCCAGTGATGTGTACCTGTGTGTGTTCAGACCCCAGCGTGTTGTAAAGGTTTCTATGGTCCAGACTGCACCCCCTGTCCAGGTGGATACCAGAATCCCTGCTCTGGACACGGTCAGGTCAGGCTTTCGACACACTCAACACAGTTATAACGTCCTACATGCTTCCACAAAACAGAAATTGGACTTCCTAACGGAAACATTTTTTAATGTGCCCGACAGTATTTAACTGTGTGTTAATAAGGGTTTTAAATGAGGGTTTTATTAATGGTTAGTATTAAGGTGTTTTTTTTGTAAGTATTTTAGGAGCATTTTGGAGCCATCATTTGACAGTAGAGATGACACAAACTGATGGGTAGAGATGGTTAATGATATGAAGTAAAGGTCACCGGCCTCAATGGAAGCAGGCGCATTGTGACTACAGTGTATATAAATGTTCGAACTCCTAGCCACAAGAATGGCCACATATTAATGCAGTTTTTATTGTTTTTATGCATAATTTAAGGAGTAAAGTCATTTTTTTATTTTTAAATTTAAAGGATAATTATTTTTTTTTAATTAAGGTTAAAATTCAGGTATGGCTTTAATGCCAATTGATAAAATTTAAAACCCTTAAAATTGTAAAATACCAGGAAAGCTATCTGTTTTTCTCCATCCGTTTTTATACCTTAAAAACCCTTCATTTTTTAAATATTTTAAAATTCAGGGATTGATTTAATATGGTTTATCAAGTACAAAAAGTCATCCCCTAATTTAAAAAACAAGGCAATTTTAAAGTGATTCAGAGGTTAATTTCATGGTAAATAATTAAAATAATAAATAATTTCTAGAGTAAATTTAAACTTAAACTTATAAACTTGATGTGAAAATTTTTTTGGGCAACTTGAGGGGTTTTTGAGAGATTTTTACCCCTTTAAAAACCACATAAAATTCCTTAAGTAACACGAAAGCTTACTTTAATTTATACCTTAAAACTTTACAAATAAGGTGAAAATTCAGGGATAGTTTTTGTTGATGGTTATTTGGTCAAATTTAACTTTTAATTAACCCCTTAAAACCCATTAATCCATGCACAAAAGTCTTTAAAACCTGTTCAAAAACTCCACCTGGCTGTTGCATTTTATCAGCTTTTATTTTAATATTTTACAGGGTTTGTTTGCGACTGAAGGAACCTGAAGTGTTGTTTTTTACAGTGTTTTAAGAGGACTGAAGGGATCTGAAGTGGGGTTTTTTTACAGTGTTTTTAGAGGACTGAAGGGATCTGAAGTGGGGGGTTTTTTTACAGTGTTTTAAGAGGACTGAAGGGAACTGAAGTGTTTTTTACAGTGTTTTAAGAGGACTGAAGGGAACTGAAGTGGTTTTTACAGTGTTTTAAGAGGACTGAAGGGAACTGAAGTGGGGGGTTTTTACAGTGTTTTTAAAGGACTGAAAGGAACTGAAGTGGGGAATTTTTACAGTGTTTTAAGAGGACTGAAGGGAACTGAAATGTTTTCTGTTTTCAGTGTTTGGAGGGGATTGGAGGAAATGGAATGTGTATCTGTGATTCGAACTTCAGAGGCTCTCGTTGCCAGTACTGCTCCTCCAACAAATATGGACCAAACTGTGACACAAGTAAGTCTGACTCATCTCAACTCATGACGTCGTACAGGTGGGAGCGATGACAGGACGATGTAACCACACCTGTGTGCCCACAGCCTGTCCCTGTATCCACGGACAATGTGATAACCGGCCGGACTCAGATGGTCGATGTAAACCTGAGTCGTGTCTGAAGGGTTTCACAGGCTGGTTCTGCGATCGACAGACGGCGGCCTGCGGCGTTCAGGCTCAGTTCTGTCATGCCCACGCCGACTGCGACTTCAGCAAGCGGACAACAAGGTGAGTTTACCTGTATCGATCACACTCGGTTTTAACTTTAAAACAATAACTGTGTCACATTTCTCCGCTCAACCTCAAGAGTCAGACGTCTGATGAAGAGCTCATGGGAAACTCAGATGACCGAGTCCTGACGTTCAGTGACTCTACAGGAGGTAGTGAGGCCTTTATATGGAGAGGTGGACAGAGGAGAGGTGGAGGTCAGGGTGGTGGATGGATGTACAGCATGTCTGACTCTCATACAGGAGACCAGAGTTCACATCCTGGTACAGACCTGTATTTAATGTTCACCTCTTTATTATTTTGTTGGCGAGCCCTTCAGTATCTTTGGTTGCGGTGCCCACAACGCTAAACTCTGACACCTCTCGCTTCAGACTGAGAATTGTTACCAGTGCGTCACCTCTTTATACCACACATAGTTCAATTTGTGTACTGTGTATTTTTAGGTGTGTATGTAAACCTGGTTACCAAGGTGATGGTATCACCTGTGTGGAGTCTGACCCCTGTGCTCCACCTCTCCGAGGCGGTTGCAGCGTGAATGTAAGTCGCACCAACTCTAAAATAATATCTACTGAGCTTTTAACAGTCCCAACTGTGTGTTAACCTGAATGAACACCGACGTCTGGCTCATCCGTCCTGATGCCTCACTGTCCAGTGTCGTTGTCTTTGGCTTTGTGCCGGCTGGTGCCCTCTGCAGGCTAAATGTATAAAGACGGGACCGGGGACTCACTCCTGCCAGTGTCTGACAGGATGGAGGCAGGACGGAGACGAGTGTCAACCAATCAACAACTGTAACAGTCCTGACAGAGGAGGCTGTCACCCCAACGCCACCTGCATCCACGTCGGACCTGGACAGGTAAGGTCCACTGAGGTTTTATCGTCACACGTTTCCAAAAACTAAACCATGACTTTATTCCCTTATAGGTCATATTTTCTAACCTTAAGATTTCTTATCTTTCCACCCTCCTGGCAATACGTTATCCTTGTTTCTTTTTTTGATAATATTTTCAAGTCTATGGTTCTCAATAAAAAAAAAAGAAATAAAATGTTGTCTGTCCAAAAGTGTTTCTCTGGCAGGTAAAATTTTTTAGAACAACAGATTTTTGGGTGAGTAAACAGTGTCAGTTTGATCACTGCCATATTTGTTTCCATTTTGATGAATCTGCACCATGAGAAGTCATATTTTATTAGCTGCTGGTAGCTGCTGTAAGCATGGAGACAAGATCTGATGTTAAGGAGTTTTGAACGTTTATCCACTAAGGACCTTTGAGATTCTGTGACACTGGAAAGGATGAGTTGTGCTGATCTCAGCAGTGTGTATGATGTGTGTATTCAGTTTCAGTTTCCTTTATTTCACCAGGATAATCTATTCAGTATGAAAGCTGCCTTCCATGGTGCAGCCACGGAGCCTTGGGTGCATTTATGAAAAACAGATAGAACAGTACAGTCGGTACTAAATTCCTCTGAGGAGGGGGAGGACAAGAGTGCAGCAAGGACAAAAGTCAGTGTAAACCGTGAAAAATGAAAGATGGCGGCATCGGCCCCGCCAACGCTGCTTGACTTAAATGTTAAGTCTCTCATTTGTACGAGACCTTTCTCGGTTGCTGTCTGCGGACATCACGTTCACATTATGATAAGAAACCGCAGAGGCAGAAACACTTTGAGTGTCAAAGCTGTCATCTCCTACCGGTTGGGCACCAGAGGGTCTCTCACATTTCCTGCTCTCGCTCTTTGAACACGTTCGGTTCTTTGCTAAACCAACAGAGTGACTGCAGCTGTAAGTCCGGGTACAAAGGAGACGGACGAGACTGTGAAGCCGTTAACCAGTGTGTAACTGGGAATGGAGGCTGTCATTACCTGGTGAGTGCGATAAACCCGATTCCAGACTGTAGAATGACAAACCCGGTTACTGTTCTGTCTGTTGTCTTATTACTAAAGACATATCTCTGAATCATGAAACACAAGTTCGGCGATAGTTTTTCACTGGTTTGAGTCTTTGAGGCTAAAAATGTTGTTTTTGACAGTTGTGACAAAATAATTACTGAACACCAGACAACAAAGCTTCTGACATCAAAATAAAACGTAAAATGAATATTTCATGATCAAAAGATGCCAAATCTACAAAAAACGCACCTGTGGCCGCTCGTTCTTGAATGTGATGTAACTTTGCTGTTCATGTCTTCAGGCCAGCTGTCGCCTGCTGTCTTCTCAGTGGACGTGTGTCTGCGATGAAGGATATAGTGGAAATGGACGTATATGTTTCGGTTCGGTGGAACAGGTGAGTGACGGCCATGCTCGAACGTTAGACAGTGTGGTATCTTCACTACCAAACCTGAGTGTGTTTTCCTGATGATTCCAGGAGCTGATGGCTGTGCCCGATGCCGGGGAGTTCTTCTCATGGACTCTTGTGAGTATCACTCACGTCTGAGGCCTTTGGATGTAAAACATAGTCAGAGAGTAGAGGCCTGCTCAGACCGGCATTTAGATCTGGGCCAGAAATCAATTCGTTTCGATAAATTCTCAACGAGATAATTAAATAATTTACAGGAGTAAATGGGGAACTCCATGTGCATGTGGTTATAATGAATGTCACAAATTTGCAAATCTAACTGCAACTAAAGCAGCGTGTATGTACGAATAATGACCGCAACTAAATGACAACATTCTTTATGTACATATGGAGTTGCAACTCAAGCTGGGTGTACATTACACATTTAATTGGTGTATAATTTTATATCCCAAAGTACAACTCATGTACATACTGTAGGTAAAAACAAGTTCAGAAGAGCCTATATCACTAATGTGCATGTATCGTATCATACATTTATTTAACCAAAACTCCAGTTGGGTGTATATTAAAGAACTGTGTTCAATATAAGACAGATGTGCATACATGCAGAACTAAAACTCCAGGAGACCACATATTGCAAAGTTGCCTGTATCACAAATGTCATCAGTGTTGCAAATGTTAATTATGATTTTTGTTGGCCTGGATTTCGGTTCAAACCTTACATTTTGAGCCCCTTTAAGTCTTCCTGCTGTTAGCAGTGTCGGAGTTTATACTTCTGTCTTTGTGCCTCCCTCTGTCAGAGGACCGGTCTGTTTCAATCTCTGTCGGATCAGAACCTCACGCTGCTGGTTCCGTCTTTAGCTGCTGTCGCAAAAATGTCTTCAGAGGACAAAAACTTCTGGATCAACAAAGGAAACCTGCCGAGTCTCATCAGGTTACAACTTTTTCAATTTTAATGTGGCTCATATCTTTTTACTTACTGGTGCTTTTACAAGTCGGACGTTCAGCATTTTTTATTTCATGGCTGGTGGCTTCCTGAGCTAAAATATTAACCTGAAAATGTTTTGAATGGCAACAGACTGAAATTAAATTTAGCTCTGGCTCCAGCAGTTTTTGAACATTTGTAACATCTTCCATTTGTCCCGTATCTGACAGAAATCACATGATCCCGGGTTACTATCCATTGTCCATCCTGAGCACCGTTTCCTCTGTGACTTCACTTCTCAAGACAAGACTTTCTGTTTCAACAACCAGTGAGGTGATGCTTACTGTCATTTAACATCACTTCTGCCCAGAAGAGAAGATTCAGGGTTTATTTTTTAGATGAACTATCCACATTTTGGCTGTTAGCAAATATCTTCTAATGAGAATGTTTTATTAATTGAGCGCCACATGTTTAGAAACATGAAAAAACCCAAGATGTAAAATTCCTAACTATTAACTTTTCTTCTTCATATGAAACTGTGATACATCCAAAAATAAACCCTTTGATTTATAAAAGAAATGTGTCTCTCTGTGATTTTATTCTGCGTGTTTGTTCTATCAGCTCACGGCTGTTGGTGGAGCGACCGTCACCACATCGGATATAGCTGCAACCAACGGACTGATCCACGTCATCGATAAGGTACGAGGCTCACGGTGTTAGTGATGCTGATGAAGCTTTGACGCCACAGACTGAGAGGCTGTCCTTTCTGTCTCTGCCTGTTTTCATCTGCAGGTTTTGGTTCCTGACAGGAAGCTGAGTGAAGGGCTGCTGGCGACGCTCGACCTTAGACCCGAGTTCTCTCTCTTCAGATCATATCTCATCGTATGAACACACAAGCACAGGCAGCACTTTACATTCTGAGCTTTAACTCTGGAGAAATATTTGTAATGTTTCTTTACAGTAAGTATTTGTGTCTGTTTGTGGTTCAGGACTACAACATCACAGACGAGATCGAACAAACCAACGAATTTACTGTCTTCGCTCCGACGGATGCTGCCATTAACGATTACCTCAAGAAAATGGCTGCAACTGCCCTGGTGCGTGGTGTTTGACATGGATAGCAGCGTGAACTCATTTATGTCTTTAAAGTCCAAAGAACATAAACAGGTCCCTTATTTATCCAATGAAAAAATAAAAAGTCCGGTGCTTAGAAATGGCTGAGCTGTTGCTGGAAGCTGCTTAGAAGAATCTCACTGAAAAAAGTCTCGGTGCTTTCATTTTTCTTGCTGTTAATAGGATGTGAATACGACTCGTTACCACGTGGTGGCGGCAGAGCGTCTGTTAAAGACCGACCTGCAGTCTGGAGGATACAAACAGACGCTGCTCGGATTCTCCTTCCAGCTTGGCTTCTTCCCCCGAGACGGAAAGGTATAAAACATAGAAAATCAGATAATGATACCATAATTGTGAGACCAGATCCATCTGATCTCATGATTATCTGGACAAAATAATCCAAACTCTCTGTCTCTCTGTTTGTCTCTCCTCCAGTTGTTTGTGAACGATGCTCAGATAAACTCCTCCAACATCCTGAGTGGTGAAGGAGTGGTTCACGGTCTGACCGCTGTTCTGCAGATCAACAGGAACCGCTGTGATGAAATAACACACCAGAAAGTCGTGGTAAAGTCACCCAATAGCTACAGAGACTGAATGACACAAGCTGAACTGATGATGAATATTAATGACGTCCTCTTTTTTTCTCCTCAGGGACTTTGTGTCGACTGTTTGTTCCCACGAGGCAAAATCTGCCCGAACGACACCGTTCCTGATGTAGGATTTCTGAAATCCAAATCCTACTGAAAATCACACACAGCATTAATGTTCCTTCACAAAATGTAGAAATTGGAATGTAATTAAAAAGCAGAACAGTGAACAAACTGTCAGACAGCAAAAACAATTTCATCCACTAAAGGCTTCAAATAGTCACTTCAAATTCTCAAACTCTGTGGGAATAAGAAGAAGGGGCACTAGGCAGCAATCTAACCTTTATCTCCAAAACCTGGACAGAAAGAAGAACTAAGTGGCACAAACACAGGAAAAGAAAAGTTTAAAATCAGATTGTTTGCAGATGATTTGATTTTATATTTAAGTAATATTAGATGATCATTGATGTCACTAAAATATCTGTGATATATTATAACTGTAATATTCTACAAGATGAACGTTGAAAGAACTGAGTTGATGCAAATTAATACAAGATTTTGACGTATTCCAGAAACATTAATCACTACAGACTACATTAATACCTTGTCTTCTCTATTTTTACACTTTGTCTATTTCCGAAAATCTTAAATTTCAGATGGTCCATAAAAAATGCCAAATTTGAGAATCACACAATGATAAATTGATATTTACTTGGGTTTAGGTGGAGCAGTACTTTCAAGTGAATCCCTCTGAAAATCAACCACTGCTGATACTTCATATTTAGTATTTTTAAATTATTATACACTTTAGTATTTTTTGCACAGGAAACAAAACACAAAAACCTAGAACATTAATAGATTTTTTTTAAAAGAAATTATATATGAGAAAAACCACCAAAACAAAAGGGTTTATAGTGACTCCTCACTAAATAGGAAATAAAATACCAACAACTATAATTACAACTGATCGATGAAGAATTTTAAAAAGCAATAAATATAAAAAAAACAAAAAAAAAACAGACTGACCAGAAATGATTTTAGTTTGTGTGAACTGACCCTTTAAAGTAAAATCTCTCAGACTTTTTTTTTTTTGTCAAGAACATGTGAGTGTACAAGCATTGAACATTTTACAACACAGACGATCTATGTGACATTAAACTTAAAAAATAAAAACCGACTCACCTTTGACAACTTGCTGTTCTCTGCAGAAATCAGTGAGGACTAGGAAATGTATGTTCACTCGGATGTTTGAAGAAGAGCGACTGCTGACCATCGGCTGCAGAGCCGCCTGCCTCAGGAAGAGCATTGTATGTCACTTCTGCTGTTAGAAATAAAAGTAAAACACATAACAGGGATAAAAACAGGCTGTTCCTTGACAATATGAAAGACTTTAAAAGGTATTCTCTCTTTTCAGGTGCGGAGGTGCTGTGGAGGGTTTTTTGGGGAGCACTGTGAACCGTGTCCCGGTCCAAAGGGTCGGCCCTGCTTCGGTAACGGAGTGTGTTTGGACGGGACGAACGGGACCGGAGTCTGTCAGTGTAACAGAGGTTTCAACGGGACAGCTTGTGAGACCTGCAATAGCGGGAAATATGGAGTCCACTGTGATCAGGGTTAATATACCTCATACAATAAACAATGAATAAAATGAAAATCCATTTGCAGAAACTGTGAGTCTACCTGTTCCTTCCTTCCTCAGATTGTGGATGTAAAAATGGCCGCTGTAACGAGGGGATCACCGGCGACGGGACGTGCGAGTGTGACATTGGCTGGAGAGGAGTCCTCTGTGATGAAAGTAGGAAAATAAAAGCTCACACTACACCATTTTCGCCCTGATTTCAGTCCCCAGATCAGAGGCAGATCCTCGCTCGACCGCATCATTTCCCGTGTCACTCGTCGCGTGTTTTCATCACAAAGTGCGGTTTGGAGACCAGACAGACTTGTTGGGGATTCCTCCTGGTGAAAGACCTTGTAATTTGTGACCCCTGTCGCTGATTAGTCGTGTAGATGTCAAGAATTTCCCAATTACAAGACAACAAGTGGTGTAGTGCGAACGGTACGGCAATCTGACGACTTTCGAGAGTTCGAGAGCAGTCACACTGTTGTGACAATAAAGTTGTGATTTTACAAGAAAAACTCAATATTCTTAGAATTAAAAAAAGTTGCAATTTTAAGGCACAAAGTTAGAAAACGCAACATTTTCACAACATTTTTCTCATAAGTGGTGACTTTAATTTATGACGTTTGTCTGGTAAATTTTCCATTTCATACTTAGACATGAAGACTTTGCCCCGTAACGCTCCATCCCATGACTGTGTGTCTGCTGTTTTGCAGAGATTGAATCCAAAGCTGATGAGCTGTGCGGCTCAGTGAAATGTCACACCAGCGCAAAGTAAGTCCATGCAAACTGTTAACAGACTCCTTCATTTTCATCTCTTTGAAACATACGGAAGGCCCCACCCACTGCAGCGCCCCCTTCAGGATTTTATTGTTTTTACATACTTCCGTAAAGGAAGTTTCAAGTTTCAGATTTTCTGTTTTCCCTTGTCTGATAGTTGTGTGATCAGACCGTCCGGCCCTCAGTGTCGCTGTGCTGCAGGATTCGAAGGAAACGGGACCTTCTGTCAAGGTAAAAGCAACGACCTAACAGTACCAGAGGAGTTCAGACAGCTTCGTTCTTCTCACCTGAACGAACGTGCGAGGTCAAAGTTTAAACAAACTGGCTACAAATGAGTTGCCTGTTCATTTTCCTGAGGTTGGTTTGGGAAATTTTGTCTTGGTGATGACTATGAAGATGATGATGATGATGATGATGATGATTGCAGCTAAAGACCCATGTTTGGTGGATAATGGCGGCTGCAGTCTGTATGCGGTCTGTAAAAGGACTCGACCTGGACGTAGAGACTGCGTCTGTACCAGCGGATACTCTGGAGATGGACTCGTGTG
Source organism: Xiphias gladius (assembly GCF_016859285.1). NCBI lineage: Eukaryota > Metazoa > Chordata > Actinopteri > Istiophoriformes > Xiphiidae > Xiphias > Xiphias gladius. The sequence continues at coordinate 235,801 of NC_053401.1, read as the reverse complement.
TGTCGGTAGGTGATCTGCTCTTACTATTCTTTATTTCTGTCAAGGGTTTTATGTTTTTCTCAGGTCCCTTGAGGTCCACCTGTTTAAGATTTTTTGCCATTGTATAATCATCAGGGAAACAAACAGAATGTGTGATGCCTTCGAGTGCCGCGGGGGTTTTGTGTTTCTCCCACAGAGATCAATCCCTGTCTGGAAGGAAGCGGAGGCTGCCACGTCAACGCAGACTGCGTCCATGTCGGACCCAACAAAGTAAAAACTGATTTTACTCTCTGATGTGGAATTTTTAATAAGCACAACGATCTGCAGATGACGAGGGCACTTTTCATACAGAGCAGGTCTAGGCTATGCTCTTTTCAATATTGTGGTACGATGTAATTTTCGTTCACTCGCTTCATTCAGACGTCCTGTGCCTGCACTGAAGGTTACTCTGGTGACGGACAGAACTGTCAGATGATCAACTTGTGTCGAAAGGTGAGTTTGTCTCCACTCTTAACTAAAACTCATAAACCGTGTGAATTGTTGGTTTGATAGTGATTCAGTTTAATTTGAGAGTGATCTGATTTGAGATCATATCACTTTGTTGAATTTAATCAAAAATGATTGTGATTATGATATGAATTATATCACAGGCGCTAAGTACTGGTGGAAAACTGAGAGGCAACGCATAGGTCTAAGTAAAGTACTGCAAAGTAACACAAAACTTCCACGAGGTAACACAAAACTATTGCGAGGTAGCTCAAAAGTGTATTCCAAGAGAATGCAAAAGTACTGCGAGGTACTGAAAAAGTATGTGGGAGCATTCAAACGTACTGCAAAGACACACACAGCTGTGTGAGGCGATACAGAAATATTATGGGGAAGACGGAGGTTTTCCTGGAGTAGACAGAAGTATTTCAAGCTATCACAAAAGTAGCATTAGCGGTCATCAGTCTGAAATGAAACTCTGTCCTGTGACTTAGCAGCAGTTTGTCAGTATTACTGTGAGTCCGGATCTTCAGCAAGTGAGTAACGTCACAGCTACAAATGGGATGTCTCGGGTTTATTTTTCTGTCTTGTGAGGTGATTTTTTTATAATCCCGGTGGAAAGCATATTTATAATTTTGATGAGAAAACGACGGATCTGTTTTCCTCAGATCTTTCCGTTCTACGCAGCAACACGCTCGTATCTTTAACCTGTTACTGCTGATGTTCCCAGAAAAACGGGGGCTGTCACCAGTATGCTAGGTGCAACATGACCAGTCCAGGGGTTCGCACCTGTACGTGCACCGGCAACTTCATCGGAGATGGCCTCATCTGCAGAGGCACCGTGGGGAAGGTGAGCAGCTGAAACCCCAGACACTGAAACAGAATGAAACCGTCTCCACGGTTCTTTAACCTAACAGCTGGCTCTCTGCAGGAAATCCTGACGAGGAAGCTGAGAGACTTTTACATCGGTCTGATGGTGAGTGACGAGACGTTTCACTCCGTCGCCTCCTGCAGGTCAAAGCAGATTAACAGAAGTAAAAACTCTGGTTTCAGATGGTGGAGATTTCTCTGAAAGGTCGCGGCCCGTTCACCGTCTTCGCTCCGAGCAGCGGCGCCTTCGCAGCGGACAAAAACGGACCCGGCAAGGTGACAAATTAAAATTTCTTGATTCAGAGTCAGATGTTTTCTGAACAAACTGACTTTACTTATTTAAATCTGTAGCCAGGTTAGCAGCAACCATTGGATGGACTTTGACGACATGTGGTTCAGACGTTCATGTTCCCCTCAGGATGAAGTGTAATAACTCTGCTGATCCCCTGACTTTTCATCTAGCGCCACCATCAGGTTGACATTTTAATTTGTCCTGTACTTTGGTTTATGACCAAATAAGGTAACATAAGGCCGTTGCAGTCAGGCAGTCAAAACCACTTATTCTTTAGAAGCAAACGATTGGGTTAAAAACTCAGGTATACAGATACGAAAACAACACAACTTAGAAAACTGAGGCAAGCAGCAAAGAAAAAGGCTGGATAAAGGAAACGGTAATAACAGAAGTGAACTTTTTACCAACTCAGCATCACAGCGAATAATTTGATGGTTTAGAGCAGAACATTTGCATAAGGGAATCTAGACTTGTAGATATTAGACACATCGAATGCTAACGGCATTTTTTTGTGGGAAATTTTTAAATGGAGTTCTGAGTATTGTTGACAGAAAAATTTGAATTATTAAAGAATTAGTTTGATATAACACTGATAAGCTGTCCTAAAATTTAACCCTAAGTTTAGGAATTTAGAAATTTGGGACATTAACAATGATCTTTAAAGTTTTTTGAGTGTCATACTTGATCAGAAATTATTCTGGAAAACCAGTTTCATTCATGTGAAATAAAAAAGAGCAAAATCAATTGCACTGCTAAACAGCGCAGAGGATTTATTTGTATTATTTATTTGTTTTCTTTTCAGATGAAATCCTTGATGTCGGATAATCATAAAGAACGATACGCCGCCGTCCTGCGCAGCCACATCGTTATGTGTCACACTCTGCTGCTCGCAGACCTGAGTCAACCCCGAAACCTGACGTCTCTGTCCGGACTCGTCCTGACCACCAGGTCCATCCAGGTGACCGATCGGAGGGCAGAAACAGGCTCCGGGTTCATTTGTTCACACGATTAACCGTCTTAAAGTATGAATGAAAGAATCCAAAAGTCCCGTAATCCCTGTCCTGTGTAAGGAAATAACATACTACTTCAGAACAGGATAAAACTGTTTTTAGACATCCAGCACTTGTTGAAACAATGTCCACACCTCACACCTCCGAGACGCTGTTTCCCATCACGACGTCCGACTGACGCGAGACATTCGGAGTCCTAGTTATCAACCACCAGCCATGTGAGCTGTTTGTCCGCTAACGTGGCTGAATCAACCTATGAGGGAGCCCCAAGGCAAAAATTCATTGTTGGGCCCCTACTGACCCCCCACCTCCCAAATCGTAAGCAAGACCTGACCAGTAATGTATTAGCAGTGATATTAAGGTGATACGCTCTGTACCAGTGGTCGCCTGTGGTAATGCAACCAAAGCACTTTTCCCAGAGACCTCAGATATAAGAGAGAGACGTCTGAAAGGCCTCCGCCTGCAAACAGGCTCGGTTGTGACTCTTTGTGTTCTGATTTTTTAATCCACGAAGGGGCCGTTGTGGAGTCCGGTATCCTGTTCTTATGACGCGTCCATGAGACCAACCAGTAGCCTCCGCCTGCGCTAGAATTACTACTGGGCTTCTGGTAATTTTATTAAACACAACTCTATTCAGGAACATGCACTGTGTGAGTGCAATAGAAACTAAAAGCTAGTATTCATGTTAATTTCTACATCTCTAATATCTGGGAGTCAGCGCAAATAAGTAGGTCACTCACAAGTAAAGGCTGGTTAAAACGAACATTGAGGGGTTGGAATACCTGCAGCCTACTACAACGGCTCACATGTTAACTTCAGTGTACTGTTCATTTCTACAGATGTGCTGCTCTCACTTTCTCGGATTTAATAAAAATAAGGTTTTCATTCCGGTTTCTACACATTCTTCTGTGTTTCCCAACCAATGTAATGACGCTGTCAATGAAACTAAAGAAATTCCGGACGTCTTCACACTGAAGCCTAATAAAAACGAACAAGAGGCGCGCTGAAAATGTTTTAAGGGATAAAATATTGTCTTTTGGTTGGCAGTAAATAAAAGCCGTGTGACTGTTTGTATGTTGAACATTTTCAGGGCAGCATTTTCATCAACCAGGCTAACGTGACGTACAGCCATGACGTCAGCATTAACGGGGTTTTCCACGAGATCAACAGGATTCTGTTTCCTCCCAACGTGGACAGAGACGAGGATCCAGACGTCCCTGTCAGTTCACAACACAGGCTGCACATTCGTCTATCGATTGGTTTCTGATTAATTCATTAGTGCTGATCCGTAGAACCCAAAGTCATATCTTCAAACTGGTAACAAGATAATATCTAGGATATTTACTGGTTATGTGACGGGACCAGTTGTTGTTTTTTCTGTAAATCCACTAATCAATGAGTCATCTAACTCCTGCCTACACACGTTTTTCTCCCACAGCGGAACCTGACCGATGTGGCTGAACATCATGGCTATAAAGCCTTCTACAAACTGCTCAAGGTGAGACACCTAAACTTTGTACTACACCGAAATGACAACGTGTTTAAACCTGGTCAGGAGGGTCAAGCCCGTACAGGTTCACTGGGACCTGGTTTCAGCTTGATTTATTTTCTAACAGCTTTCATTCTCTCCTTCCTCCGACGTGTCCCCTCCACACTCTCAGTGCAGACCCACTGGATTTAGTCACAGGGTGATGACTGTTACCTGTGTTTCAGGACACAGGTGTGACGGACCTGTTGAATGATGGGATGTACCAGCCGGTGACGGTCTTCCTGCCCTCAGACGGCGTCATGGCGTCTCTGCCGCAGGAGCAGAAGGACTTCCTGTTCCACCAGGACAACCGACCTCAGCTGGTGGAATACCTGAAGTACCACATCCTGCAGGCCCAGAAGGTGAGGAACATTAAAGTACCAATAGAAAACTGTTTTAAACAGAGGCTACAACATCAATTACAACAAAATATGAACGAGTTCACTTTCAACAACTCTTCATTAAACTTTCTTCACCACAAACACTTTGTTGGAATCTACTCGAATCTTCGCTCCCCGTTGGCCCATCACTTTCTGGAAACTCCTACTGCTATAGGCTTTTATTCAACCAGGGAGTTTTCCAGATAATTCTTCTTATTATTTTATTTTATTTTTCTTCTTATTATTATCTTTTTTTAAAAACTTTTACGTGGGGAAAACCATGTTAAACCAAATATTAATCATAGCAGAGTATTGTTTTCATAATTTAAAACGTGCCTGGAGGGGAACTTTAAAATTTTCAGCGGTTATATACACTAAACTGTATACAGTATATTTACTTGAGGTTTTCCCATTTTACACATGAAGAGGAAAAACAGAGTAGTAAGAAAATGAAAGGAAATAAAACCCATCCCTGATGTTGGAAACAGATAAATCCCCCCAGTTGTTCTCGGGAAGGTCGCACATAAATGATTAACCCTATATCGTGATAAAAATACTCAGAGATAACAAGATCTTGATATGAGATCTCAAGACAAGACAGTAGGACGTAAGGGGAGGCTAGGACGGGACTTGAACTGTGGCAGAGATATGGTTTGTGCTCAGCCACTCTGAATTTATGAACCTGAATGTCAGGATCTTTTCAGCGTTTCTTGAAGTAACAGTTTTTCCTCTCAGGACTCCTCCTCCTGAACAGATTCCCTCTGTTTCTCGTTTATTTTTCTCCTTCACCTTTTTCTGGCCAAACTCAGATTTACGCAGAAGGTCTGATCCATCTGGACTCGGCTCGGACTCTGCAGGGCTCGCCGCTCTCCTTCACCTGCGGAGGGGTGGACGCCATCGTAAGTACAACAGAAACGGGAATTAAGGAGAAAGAGATGAGATGGGCCCTTATCAAACGATTGTCTCTGCTTTGAACAGGGAGAAATCTTTGTTAATCCCGGGAAGTGTCGGATCGTTCAGAGACACCTCATCTTTAACGGTGGAATCGCCTACGGGATCGACTGCCTGCTGACGCCGCCCAGCCTCGGAGGACGCTGCGATGAACAGACGACCTTTGACCTCCAGGTGAATCTCACTTTACTGACTGCGCACTAAATCCTGCTTTCCTTAGCCCCTCTCTGCAGCGCCCCCTAGTGTGTGGACATTGGCGTCTACGATGTGCTTTTTGTGTGAAACAGTTGCTCATCAAGCAAAACTAAGGTCTGTGTCAAAGAAACGCGGGTCTCGACATTTTCAGCAAATTATAAGATACAAATATGTGAAGTTAGAAGTTTCACGTCAGTGCTGCTGCTGTTTTGTAATGAATCAAAATGTCTTGCAAACCTCCTCCTGGTTTTGTTACAGCCAAGTTGTGCGTGCATTTGAGCAATTTAAAGGAATTTCAAATCTCTTTTAACATTTTCTTTCACCATCAAAATTGTTTACTGTAACAACAACATCAAAAAAACGCTACTTCCTAAAATACTGAAAAGCACATTGGAACCATTTTGGAGAGGTTTGGCCTCAAGAGGATGCCTCAGTACACGGCCTAGTAATTGCCCTGTAAAACTTTAATAGTTATAGATATTGACATGAGATCTCGTACACTTATGGACAAGATGTGCGGGAACCAGGAAATGTAAAATTTATAGAGTTTTATAATTCATATTTTAGTAGGTTGACTGTAAAACAACAAAAGAAAACTATAGATTAGAAATACACAATAAATTACTTGGACAACCACCACAAAAGTAACAATTCATTTGTTTTTATTGTCAAACTTTAGTTTAACTTTTCTCATGTGAAAGTCCCCGAACACGAGGACTAACTGGTCAGGGAATCTTCCCCAGAGATTACCTGACCTGACCAGTAAATATCAGGAGAGAGCTGATAACTCGGGTAAACACACAGAGGAGGTTGACCCGGTTCCAAGGCAGACATGGATCTGGTTTTATTTTTCTGTTGTTTTTTTTCCTTCCTTCTGTGGTAGATGAGTTGTGGACTGTGCACCTCCTCAGCTGTTCGCTGTCCTAGAGGCTCCAAAGTGAAGGTCTGATCACCATCATCTTCTAAATTCTTCAGGAAACGTGAAGCCCGTCTGTTTGTGACTCCGATGTCTCCTCCGTGTTGTTTTGTGTTCAGGAGGTTCAGAAGTGTGATCTTCCCACCATGTTCGTTACTAAAAACTCCGGCTGTCGCAGCGTCTGCACCGTCAACTTCTGGCAACCAAAGTGTTGTCATGGTTACCACGGACGAGACTGTCTGGGTGAGACAACCCGGCAACTACATACCGACCATTTTATAGCAAATTTGTCGCTACGTTTAGCAACTACTCAGATCTCTTCGATGCATTCTTACCAGATAAATGTAAAACATATCAAAGTCAGAGATAACGAATAAATGTTTTCGTGGTAAAAACTGAAAAACTGTGGTAAAAAGTGAAAATTGTGACTTATTTCGTCTAATTTATTCACTAGTGTCTCATAAATCTTACTTATGAGATCGAAAGTCGAAATTCAAGATAACTACGTGTTTCTACGTGTTAACACGTAATTTTGACTCTGTCATAATTTTATCCAAGTAACAACATTTTAACTTAAAGGTGATAATTTTCACCTAAAAAGTAAAAATTTTAAGTTAGAGTACAAAGTATAACTTCTAAACTTAAAACGATTACTTATGTCATTACTTTAAAAGGTACAATTTTGACTTGGTATCGTAGTTTTGATGTAACAGCTACAATTTTAACTACAAAAGTTATATATCTGTCTTTACAAGTTATATTTTTAACTTATAATTTTGCCCGAAACGTTACAATTTTAATGAAAAAGCCATAATTCTGACCTACTATCATAATTTTGGTATTTGAGTTTTTGTGACTTTTACTTAAAAAATAATTTTTTTACTTGATATTTTTACAAGTCAACTATAATGTAATGTAATGAATTGTACTTTCTATCGTTTTTACTCACCATGAACATTTTTATTTTTATCATTCCTAAATTTTCCTCTATTTTCTTTCTTCCTTCGCTCACTGAAAGTCGTTGGACATAATTTCTTTCCATTATGTTTAAAGAATGTTTTCGTTGTTGTGATAATTTAATAATTCTATGATTGTAATTTGAATTTGCAGTAAAAAGGAAAAACTGTGTGCGGCACTGAGGATGTCTCTGATTTAAAAACGTAGTTTATTTTCTTGCTCGTTCATGAAACGTTTGGACGTGCGAATGATCCTCTCCTGTCTCCGTCCAGTGTGTCCAGGTGGAGTCGGCTCACTCTGCAGTAACCGTGGTAAATGTGATGACGGTCACCTCGGTAACGGCACCTGTACCTGTGACGCAGGTTTCAGGGGTGTGGCCTGTGAGCAGTGCAGCGACGGATTCTACGGACCCACCTGTAAAGGTGAGCATCAGTCAGACAGCCTCCGGTCTGACATCTGGTCCTCCAGCTTTTCTGGTTCTAACAGTTTGTTTTTAATCCGCTTGTTTTTCAGCCTGTAACTGCTCAGAACACGGGTCATGTGACGACGGACGTAAAGGTACAGGTTCGTGTTTCTGTGAGACCGGTTGGACCGGAGACCGATGTGAGACTGAGCAATGTGAGTTTGAGAGAATTTTAAAAGCGTTGATGGATAAATGCAAATGCGATCAGACCAGCAGTTCAACTTTTTCTTTATGTGGTTAAAATCAAACAAAATGACACAAATAGCTTAAAATTGAAAAGCCCAGGAAGAGCGACTGATTTTATTCTGAAACCTGCTCTGTAGGACTTTTAAGTACGATGTCAGAGGTAAGGGGGGAAATTTTTTTGTTTTTTTATGAAAATTGTTCTGGTTCCCAAAATTGGGAAAAAAAAAACCTTATATAAATTTTGCTCCAATGGTTTTGTGTTGTTCTTTTTATATTTTGTTTTATTTCTGTCTTTGGCCACTTCACGTGAGTCCTGTTGCATTAATTAATGAATTTAATTTCATTTATGCTGCTTATCTTTTAATTCATTTTTCCAATTTATTTTACCTTTTTTTGTGATTTGGGGGATAAAAATGGTTTGGGGCACTGATGAAACCGAGGACTCAGGCCCACCATAGACCTGAATCCTTTCTTGTTCTTTTTGCACTCATATTAAGTGACAGAACATCTGCCCCAAGGTTTGGAACCACTGAAACTACAAGGTCCATTTAGTTGCTTTGGCGGAGTTTTCGCTCGTATCACATGATCTTCATCAGCAGGTGGAGGTCATGGAATTCTAGATGGTCAAGTTTGTGTTTTTCAGAGTACGTTGAGGACGTCCTGTCCGGCGATTAATTCCCGAACGAGTACGCAGCTTCGTGTGAATCACTTGTGTGAACATCACCAGACTAACAGTATCTCCGTGTCTCCTGCAGCTGAAGTCTTCGAGTGTTCGCCGTCCTGTTCCCCCAAAGCCGTCTGTAAGGACAACAACACCTGCATCTGTCGGCCATTTTATGAAGGAGATGGATTCACCTGTACAGGTAAATACACTATAAATGCAATACAAAGAGATGGTATGTAGGATTTTCAACATGTTTAGCTTCTGCTGTAGATCAGAGGTTTTTAGTGTGAGGCGCCTCCCCAGGGGGGAGTGAGAGACTTGGACTGAGGGCAGCAATTTGCACCAAAAATCCTCCTCCTTCTCAGAGTCCTAACTGATTTAGATCTGAACTGAAAGAAATGAGACAAATGTTGATATGATTCAGTTTGACATCCACTTCCTGAGGACATCATTATCTCTGATGTCCCTCCAGAATAAAGCTCCAGAAATCCACTTAGAAACCAGAGGAAAAAGAGGCTGCAGAACTTCATTCAGAATCTCCCTGTTTTTAAGTTTCCTTCAGTATCACAGTGACCCAGTGACAGTTGTCTGAACGTCCACGGCTACACTGAGAACAGGAGCTGATCACAGCTGGTTCAGCAGCTTTTAAAGGGACAGTTTGACTGAATGGAAACAGATACAGGCTTAAAAAAAAAAAAAAAAATCAAAGTTATTGCAACAGATTTTGTTTTTATGTGTAGCAGTTTCATTATGTTGAGTGATGAAAATGATTTGCTTTACGAGACTAAGTTGTCAGGTGTGAACCGTTCTTAAGTTCAAAGTTTCTTTAATTCTGTGAACTTTCTTAACTGTACCCCATCAATCCTCCTCTTCCTCACACAGGGTGGAGCTCTCACCTTACTTGCTTATGTCCCGCAGAGCATTATGGGAACTGTAGTCCCAAAAACTAGGTGCATGATTATCCCCCAAATAGAAGTAAGACAAAGAGTAATAATAGGAGGGTCAAAATCCATTTATATTAACTTTTTCGTATTGAATGAATGAATGAATGAATGCATATTTTTTGACATTAGTGAGGCTCAGGATGTCCCTGTCCCTGTCCCTGTCTCTGTCTCTTTAGTGGTGGAAATGTGTAAGGTCTGGAACGGTGGTTGTGCTACAGGAGCTAAATGTTCTCAGAAAGGAGGAAAGGTGAGCTGCACCTGTCCTAACGGTCACTCTGGAGACGGGTTCACCTGTCAGCCCATCGACCCCTGCGTCTCTGGAGACAACGGAGGCTGCCACGAACACGCTACCTGCACCATGATAGCTCCAGTGAGACTGAACTGGGAATTATTTTCAAAGGTTTGGACGTCCAATATCTTAGCCACAGTAGCATGAAAAGTGTTTGTGTGAACAGGGGAAGAAGACGTGCAAGTGTAAAGACAACTACATTGGAGACGGAGTGACCTGTGAGGGCAAACAGCTGCCAATCAGCCGCTGTCTCCAAGACAACGGGCAATGTCATCAAGACGCCAAATGTACAGACCTACACTTTGAAGGTATTTCGATCCAATAGCGGTTTTGTAAAATGTCACGGGACAGCGTGAGGTTACAATTTGTGCCTGGTCGGACTACAGTGATATTTTAGACCAATGTTTCGCTGCTGGTCCGGCCTTGGCCGCCACACTTCTCCTCGCTCGTTGAGTCACCCGATTCGAACCTGCTGTCCCTTTCATTATGTCTCACAGAATGGAAAACGAAAATAGACTAAGGGAAACTGGGGTTTAATTAAACAGCTGCTTTGATAAAAAGAATAAACAATAATACCATAGACTGTAATTCAATAGTTTATCCATGAATTAATCTATTTAGCTGATGTTGCTGCTGATGCTCTGTTCAGGAGACAAACACATAACAGAGATAGCATCAGTCTGCACTATAAAACTACAATCCTGTAAAATGTTCCCAATTAATCCTTATTTTAACCTGAAAAATATCATTTCGTTTTATTTAATATGAGTTTGACATTACAGAAAAATTAAGGCCTCTTAGGTAAAAATGAGCAGATGTCTTTCATCATTTTGATAAGTTTGTTCGCTTTAAAAACACCCCAAAACTTTAACAGTATAGATTTAGTATTATAAAATATTATCCATTAATTATGGCCATAAAACCCCTTAAAATACCTTAATTATGTCATTATTACTGGGTAAATTAATGGAATTTTCAAATGTAAAGTTACGAGTTTCATATTACTAATGTCGGCGTTAGAAGCAGCATTAATGTTTTTCTTGAAATCTACTGAATTTGACCATTAAGGCCTCTGGAAATAAAAGCGTTTTTTAAGGGCTTTAGTCTTTGCCTGTTGTGAATCCCTCATGAGTCGTAGTAACAGATGAAACTAAGGGATTGAGGGATTTTCTTAATTAAAGCTTCTTCAAACCTGGATTTATTTGTAAGGGGTTTTGTTTTCATCTTAACAAATTAATGACCATCTTAAATAATCTCTGGATGCCGCAGCAAACACATTAAGCTTTCAGTAGTGAATTAAGGAATAACTAGGGGTATTTTGAGGGATTCTTTGGTGCAGTTTCCAGATATCGCTACGTTTAAACAGTGTGTTGGTTTAAAATGTGTGTTTTTGTTGTTGTGCGTTTGTGTGCAGATGCGACTCTTGGTGTGTTTCACTACCGTTCGGATAAAGGTCAGTACAAACTGAACTACAGTGCGGCTCAACAGGCCTGCAATGCAGAGGGAGGCAGCCTGGCTACGTACACTCAGCTGTCCTACGCTCAGCAGGTCAGTGAACACAACACACACACAACCAGTGATATCTGTTGTTCTCTGATTAAAGCTGCTGTCTGCTGTAGGGCGGGTTGAACGTGTGTGCTGCTGGCTGGTTGGACCAGGCCCAGGTGGCCTACCCCACCACCTACTCCAACCCCAACTGCGGCTTCGGACACGTGGGCATCGTGGACTACGGGATCCGCAAAAACTTGAGCGAGACCTGGGACACCTTCTGCTACCGGATGAAGGGTGAGCAAGGAGGAGGAGGGATGATGTGGTACAGCTAAGGTTCACAGAATTAAAGAAACTTTAAAGTCTCTGTAAAACAAATCATTTTCATGCATCACTCAACATAATGAAACTGCTGCACACAAAAACAAAATCTGTTGCAATAACTTTGACGCTTAGTTCTCTTTTAATCACAGAATCATTTTCTGAACTCAACCTTATACGTTTTGGTTATTTGTGGTCATGTCAACATGACAGGTTTCGTTTTGTTCCCTCAAAATTTTTTTATAACAAAGGTTTCAGAACAACATTTGGGTTGAGGTTAGAGTGCCGTCTTCTCACAGCACAGAGCCTAAGAATTGAATAAAACATGACAAAATTAAAATGCTGACAAAGGAGAAAGGAAAATCTAGGTAAAGGTTCAATATGCATTGCAAATATTACTTGTTTTAACTGCTTTTAATTTATATTGCAACTACATAGAAATGGAACACTGTAGTCTTTTTGAACATTTACATTTTTGAATGAGTGATTTGGCATTATAAGAATTACATTTATGAAAAAAGCTAAATCAGAGTACGTACACGATGACCCAATTTATATCTTTGAAGAAATTTCTCGCAACTTTGCTCGTCTGTCTTGCACAACCAGGTCCTTGTTTCTTTATTTGAACTCGTGCCACCACTACACCTTCCCCATCTCTCTGACTGGGCGGACTGGGTGTGAAGTCGTCGTTGTCAGTGTGTGAAATTTTGACATTAAAGCTAATCTGATAGGGGAAAAACAGCATTATCTTGATAATCATACACACAGATTTCAAGTGAGGTTCAACATTCAATTTATTCATCAATAAAATCTTGCAAGTTACACAGCTCCCATCTTTATCAACCGAGAAACAAATCAAAGTAAATAAAACCAATATAAACCTAGAATTTACAATAGAAATGTTTCAGAATACGGTAAAAGAACTATTTTTTTTTTTAAAAGCATAAAATGCATGGATTAAAATTAAAATTACATTAATTACAAGGCAAGCATGCTCTGCCACTTGAGCTGTCATTTCATTATTAATAATCATTATTATGATGACGGAACAATGAACTATAACCAGCAGACATCAGAGAACCTGTTGTTTGTTTCAGAGGTGAAGTGTGAGTGTAAGACTGGTTACATCGGAGACGGCTTCAGTTGCACAGGAAATCTGCTGCAGGTGCTCAAGTCCACGCCGACCTTCTCCAACTTCCTCACAGTGAGTCTGAAACATCACACGGTTGATTCCTAAAACCAGGATTAGTTTATGGCTGACTTGCATAGAAAAGAAAACACGATTAATTCTCACATAATTCTGAGACCTTTAAGTTATTGTCCTCATCGAATGTTGCCATGAAACCTTCATCGTGGCCTTTTACTTCTTCAGCAAATCCTGAACTACTCTCAGGAGTCCGATTCAGGGAAGCACTTTGTGAAGCGTCTCAGCAACCTGACGGTCCAGTCCACTCTGTTTGTACCTGACAACAACGGCCTTCCTGATAACCAGGTGAATGAGGGAGAAAGATCTAAGCACAGGCACTGTAACTGTACTCGTTGATGTGTCCTCACCCGTCCATGTGTCCCTGCAGACTCTGTCTCAGCGGGACATTGAGTTCCACCTGTCAGAGGGTCAGGCTCTGCCTCTCAGCCAGCTGAAGAACGGCAGTCGGATCAGAACCAGAGTTGGAAGTCTGACCATCCTCGGAGTCGCGGACCTGCTCGACCCCTCAGCTCTGGTCAGATTTTTTACTACGTCTGTACACCAGAGGCCCAGACCGCCCCCCCCACGGGATTACAAATAGCGGATTTTTAAAAAAAAAGCAGCACCAAAGAAGCAACATTAAGTATTTGACTGTTTCTGACAGTTACTGCTACAGACAAAGTTTAATTTGTGGTCAAATATTGTTCTGGTTATTTTCTAAGTGACGTTTTCTTCCTGTATTTTATCCCAGTCCTGTCGCAGCCCAATGCTTGGGCACGACCTCCCTCACCTGTAGGCTGCTGATCTGGTCTGGCTCAACGTTTGTAGGAAACATAATCCTACCTTTGACTGATTTTCTAAATATAGTTGACCCTGAGCAAATAGTATCTCATTAAGATCACCTGGGGTGTGTTGTTTGCTAAACATCATCTGTGTCAGTAACTGAAGCCGCAAAATGCTAATTTGGGCAAAGAGGCTGCAGACAGAACAAAGCGAACAGAAACAACAGCAGCTGACTGTGATCGGCTTATACTCCCGTCAATCGGAGTAAACATGCTCCAGAAAAATAATAGTTCACTTTAAGCCTGATTGTGTTCCTAAAGCAACAATGATTCTCCACTGAGACACTTAAGAAGAAATGAAAACCGTTGCAAGAGGCAAAGTTCTCGAGTAAAGATGAGTTCAGTTGCTTCCGTCAATGGTTCTTATCATGTTCACGTAGCTTCGGTTGTCAGAAAACATTTTGTTTTCTGAGAGTTTGACTCCTTTTTTATCTCCTCAGTCATCCCGTTACATCAACGACCGCTTTGTCACCAACTCAGACATCTTGGCCTCAAACGGGATCATACATGTTCTCCAGGGACCCCTGAAAGCCTCGCCCCCGCGCCAAGAGGCGAGTGTCATCGTAAGATCACTGTTGTTTACGCAGCAACGGGACGTAACTGCTGGAACTGTTTTCCCCCAAAAAAGAAAGAAAAATCTCCTTGTGTTTTCTCCTGTTTGACCTCTGCCCTCGTCTCTGATTGGCTCTGCAGATGCACGCGGCACACAAGGCGGGGATGGGAGTTGGAGTGGTGCTGCTGATTGTTTTGGTGGCAGGAGTCATCTTTGTTGGATACCACTTCTACACCCACACCACCAAACCTTTCCAGTTCCACTACTTTAAGGTCAGAGACAGAGAGAGACCATGTTTGTCAATCCAGCACTTTGAGTTTTCTACAGTGTTTCAGTTGAGACATACCTCAGATGTCAGGTTGAAATGATCTCAGCACATTTCATATTGTGGCTGTAAGCAACATTGCAATCACTTGGGGATGTTAGCAGGAGTTTATGCTGGTAGCCATATTGTCAGCATGTCTATTGCTCACAGTATAATACATTTATTTTAATTTGTATAATATATTTTTAGTATCAGTATAGTGCATTTGTTTTTCGTTAGTATTAGTAAAAGACATTTGGTCTTTATTGAAATACCTTTACTGTGTAAGACATTTGTTAAAAGAAGTGTTAAGCATTAGTATGTGTTAGTCTTTATAGTATTTATTAGTATGAGTATTTAAAATGTTTTTTTAATATGTTTTTACCATTAGAATAATACCATCTTCACTATTATCAGTGGTATACCGTCGTAGTACTAGCTACTGCATTTATTAGTATTAGCTCAATGCATTTACTGTATTCAGTGAAAACATTTTCAGTTTAACATAAAACCATATGATTAAATGTGTAAGACTCATTTGTCTGTTTTAGCATTAGTCTGACACATTAATTAGGGTTAGTTTAGTATCAGTCTAATATCATTTTAGCTGTTAGTAAAAGACACCGAATAGTGTTAGATACAAACATGTCTTAGTTCTGACCTCTCTCCTGTTTGTCAGGAGGATGAATGCGAGGAAGAGGCTCCACCCGCAGACAGCAGTCGCAGCATCTGTAACCCGGTTTATGAAGCAGCTCCAGAACCTGCCGAGTCCAGCGCGTCTGATGTCGCAGTGAGTCGGCAGCCGAGTCATGGTTCACTATAAACGCAGTAATCAGTTAATGCAACGATGGCCAACGGGTCCTCGTTTCTCAAATGTAAAGACTTGCTTGCTTTTGTCTTATTCCACATTTGCATCAATTAAAAACATTATGGGGTCGTAAAATGGTTACGTGTCAGAGGTCATCTTAAGATTTCACTTTGTCATTAACACTGACGTTTATAGACTGAACAAATGAGTCATAGATTGACAATGACTATAATTTAAGTTACATCTGTAGTTTCAGGCTAAATAACCAGTACAGAGGTGTTAACTGCAGACTTACTGTTTGCAGGCGGACGACAAACACAAGGTGGTGAATGGAGGATCGTATGACCTGCTGCAGGACAGCTGAGGGAAGCTGCTGCTGCTCCCGCTGCTCCCTGCTGGACTGGAACCCTCACAACTGTTTTTATACCTCTAAGAAGTGAAAACCCTCGGAGCAGCTGATTTAACACCGGATCCTGTTTCAGGGTTCGCAGCTGTGTTCTTTTTTTGAGAACTGACGGACGGCATCACCTACCCTCGCAGAAAACCAACACTATTGATGCATTCAGGTGCTCTGAATCAACTTTAAAAAGTCTGAAATCTCCAGAAACAACTGTTTCTACCCAGGTTTGTTGCCAGGAAAGCCTCTGTTTTTTGCTCTATTTGTTTGGAAAGTTTAAACCTTGTTTACCATTTTAGATTAATCTGTAAACATAGAAAATTCAGTGAGGATTCATGTATAACTGAAAAGTTAGAGGTTGATTTAAAAAAAAAAAAAAAATCATGAAGATTTGTGCTCTATTTTTTGTTTCTAGTGTTTTTTTTTCCCCTGCCGTCAAATAAAACCCAGACATAAAACACCAGCAAGAGTTACAGTAAACTCCAGTGAAAACCCTGGACCACTGATTCACTGTAGGAAAATATGGGAGAATAAAGGCAAAACTTGAAGACACAGATTACTTCTGTGGCCAATAAGCAACAAAGCACATTCAGAAAAGTTTTGAAAATTTCTATTCACATGAAAAGACACATGATTAGACAATGTTTGAAACACCTTTAAGTCAAAGTTTTATACAGAATTTTAGTTTATCGAAAGATAGAAGATAATTCTGAAATCTGGACTTAAACATGCACTTTGTCAAAAATTGCTATCAAACTGCAATTTTCCTTTGAATTTAGTGCCACATCTTGATTCTGGACCAAACAAGGGTCGGGGCTTGTTCAAGACCTTCCGGGGAACTCGGCAGAATTAGATTGTTGGAATAGTCATTCCACGATGAATATTTGGTACAGGATGAAAATGTCTTGGTCATCAACCACTAAACCAATTAAACATGATTCAAGGAGACTGGTGCCTGATGGGGAGATTTGGCCCCAGTTAACGGCTCGGAGGACAAACAGCTTCCAGTTGAATTAGTTTATTTTATAAACAGAACCACTCGTTCAGATGTCCTCGGTCACCTCAGTGATCCATGAACGATAATCGGATATTCTGGTGAAGATGGCCGGTTTGTCTGCATCACAGCGCTGGCTGCCCCACGTGACCACACCAAACAGGAAGTAGGCGCCATGTTTCCGACAGAACAGAGGAGCCCCGGAGTCGCCCTGCAGACAAAACGTAAGGTCTCAATCTTAAGAAGTTACTGGGTTTGTAAGTCAGTCAGAAAAGTGGGGAAAACAAAAAGTTGCTAATGAAAATGGATTCACGACTGGAACTTTCTGTAACTGATCCTTTCTAAACCCCCCACGCTCTTAATCACCGTTAGACACAGCTTTTGTTGTGATTTACAGTATGTGATCGTGTCCACAGAGCAGCTACTGTGATTAAAGAGCCTGTCAGGGCTAAC
Organism: Xiphias gladius; assembly: GCF_016859285.1. Taxonomy (NCBI): domain Eukaryota; kingdom Metazoa; phylum Chordata; class Actinopteri; order Istiophoriformes; family Xiphiidae; genus Xiphias; species Xiphias gladius. The sequence goes on along the minus strand of NC_053401.1, from coordinate 218,345 downwards.
GGAGATTGGTGTTGGGGTTTATGCCACATCCACATCAGTAAAGTCAGGCGGGTTGCATGGGCACAATTACAATATATCCATTAAAAGTGGGTTTAATTACATTCAACAATGGACTTCAGCTGACATTAGGCGTCCACGTTTGATTGGTTTGCAGGAAATTCTCTATGATAAAGCTGCAGTTCGGATGAATCGGAGCTTTCTTGAGAGTTTCTCCGTCATAATTACAACTTGGATAATGACGTGAATACTATTTACAATTCAGAATCTCATGATTACAATAAATCTGATACAACGTGAATATGGCATTAATCACCATGCAGGAGGTGGAGCCTGCGGGATGAGAGCAGATGTGAGAGTCACTGATGAGTCCTCCTCCCCACTTCTCCCTGCAGGTGGTCTGATTAACCAGAGTCAGTCCGACGTGGTGCAGCTCATCCGGATTGATGTCAGCTACACAAGAAATAAGACAAGAGAGCAGCACACGTGCACAAAAGTTTGATTAAAACAGTCAAACGACCACAGCTTTGCTTGTTACAGGAATCCATTTAAGGTTGCATTTCATAGTGCTGAGGAAATTTGGTGGACGTGTCATTGTATGTCCTGAGGATTCAGCCGTTTTACCTCCACAGAGTCGTAAGATCCCAGGTCAAGTATCAGCAGCTGTGACACCTGCTGGTTGTGTGATAACCACAACTTTGAGTCATTCATGTTTCTGGCTGGAAATGTAGAAATTTTCAGGTCACCTGTTGCTTTAGTGGCTCCCCAGCCGGTTGTGAAACAATGCCAGCTGTTATCGAGCTCCTCGTCCTCATCAGGGACACAAACTGGACACACATTAGAGCCTGGAGACAGAACCGGAGGACACACGCAGCCTCAGTATAGAGCTGGAACAACATTGTACACAACATACCTTATATGATACTAGGGGGAAATTTAAGTGTAAAACATTGAGTTTCAGAGTTTGTGCGGTATATTTTTTTAAGCGTTCCTACTGAATCTGGCCGTCACACTGAGGTGGAGCAGAGACAGGTCCGATTTTGGAGGGAAGCTGCCGTCCTGTGGCAGGTTGAAGACTTCATCCACCGGGACGACTTGAGACGATGTGAAGCGGAGGTCATGAATTCCCAGGGCCACCACGTCCTCTTTGGCTCTACGGTGGAAGATAAAGGTCAGCAGTAACAGTAGTGCTGGAAGCTGCGCTCAGCGGCGCTCCTGCGACACTTTACCTGACGTTGCAGTGTTTAGCGGTGATGACCCAGCGGCGGTGGATGAGCACCCCGCTGCAGTAGTGGCGTCCATTGGACTGCAGACTGACCTGCCACGGCCAGAAGAAGGGGCAGGACTCAGTCACGTTCCCCACAGACACCTCACCATCCTGGGACACGGAGAGACCAGCGAGGCCTGGAGCACGATCACAGCTGGAGTTCTGTCGCTTACCGCACCTGTCCTCTGTCACCCAGGGGAACAATATAACCATACGGGGGTAGATTGAGGAATTCAGCATTATGTTTTGTTTTCTTTATAAATAATAACACCGAAAGTTGATTCATTTCAGATCTGTACGGATGGAGTTCAGGTTCTCCCCAGCAAGTAAGTGTAGTGGGTCAGCATAATACAGAAATATTATATAGAAATAAGATTAAAAATAATAGTTTGCAATTGAAAAACAAACTTTCTAGATGAAAAGACTAAGGTTAAACATACCTTCATTAGTGAGGTCATCCGCATACATTACGTTCTGATCATCTAATGAGGAACAGAACATGAGCTCTTCAGACAGAATCCATCTCTTACAGGTAAAATCTCAGGTGTTGATTATCTGAGGAACTTACTCATCATGTCATAGATCCACTGAGTGTGTTGCTGGATTTTGGTGTAGACCCCTGGTCTTCTGACTCGTCCACAACCGACTCCCCAACTCACCAGACCTGCCAACTCATACCTGCTGCCAGTGAAGCAGGACAGAGGACCTCCGGAGTCCCCCTGAGACACAGGAGACAATGTTACAGTGACAACATGAGACAGAGACAAGAGTGGATAAGAAGAGATGAGACGGGACAATAAAAGAGACAAAAGAGGACAACGAAAAAGCAAGACAGCATAAGAAAGAGACAAGATGGAATGAACAACAAGACAACATTTAGAGAGATGAAACATGTCAAAAAAATGGGAGGACAAATATATCACAGGAGAAGAGACCAGACAGGACGATAAACAGTCAAGACAGGATACCCAAGATAAAAGACAGCATGAAAAACAACAGGATGATAGAGATGAGATAGTACATCAAAGATACAAGACAAGAAAAGATGGAACCAGTTAATGACAAACGAGCAACAAGACAGCAGCAGAAAAGGACAAGAGCAAGACGAGAGTGAAGACAGGACAACAATGAAACAAGATGGTATGAGAAAGCTTTACAAAATGGCGAGACTAAGTGGAGACAGGATGATTACGAGACGAGACGTGACAAAGAAACGAGACAGGACAAGAAAGAGATGAGGATGGTGGGGAGACAAATCAGGGCCATGAAAAGAAGACGGGACAACAAAGAAACGAGATTGTCATCCTCTTGGTCACCCTGACAGCAAGATTTTGAGACAACGATGAGGATGACATCGAAACAAGGAAGAATGGTGGAGAGGAAGGACAGGACAGCAAGGATACAACACCGATCCTATTATTTGGACTCTAAAGTCATCAAATCTCTCTCTCTCTCTCTCATGTCTCCGACTAGTCCTAAGTGCTTCTGAGTCCAGATTCTGAGCTTGTATGGTCTTTCTTGACCCTTTTCGGACTCTGGAGGTGCTCAGGTCTAACCTGACAGGCATCGGCTCCTCCTCCGTCCTTCCCAGCACAGAACATGGAGGACCTGATCCTCCCCAGGTAGTACCGGTTACAGACTTCAGGGGGCAGGATGGTCACATTCACCTCCTGCAGTCTATTAACTCGGGGACCATCTGGTGAAAAAGCCAGAAACATCCTGTCAGCTCAGATTCAGCCTCAAGAGTTCTTGGGTTTTCTAGAAAGGAGTCTAAACATGTCCTCACTCTCTCGGGTGGAGCCCCAGCCGGTGATGGTGCACTTCCTGAAGAGAGGTAGCGGAGTCATCCAGATGTCAATGGGTCTGACGAACTGGTTGAAGACCAGAGGCTGCTGCAGCTTCAGCAGAGCCATGTCACACTCTTTAGTCCGAGTGTTGTAGCCGTAATGATTGACGATCGCTGAGACTCCGACCAACTGAACAGTGAGTTTACAGAAGAACTGAGTTTCTGTTCCTTTATGAACGTTCACGCCAAGAATTTTCTGCTTTTTTTCCTTCTTATTTTTATAATTTCGTTCATCATTCTCAACAGTAGTGAAAAACAACACATTTTTGCACAACATAAGTCCTGTGGATTTTGTTTCCCCATCACTTACACTATTAAGAGGGGCTTCCACCGTGGTGATGATTACAGCAAGAAAAACCTGCTACAGTGCTCATGTGGACTCCTGACTGCAGTTTTGAGACTGACTTTCATAGAAAAATTGTGAATTTGTCCTTTTAAGTACTTTGGTTTCCTAACCACAGAGGATTCAGGATCCTCTGAGGTTAAGGAAAGATGGTTTCCCACACAGACACATATTTAGTTGCCGTCATTGTCAGAAAAAAAAAAAAAAAGAAAAAGAAAAACTTTGTCATTGAACACTATACTGACGTGTCCACGGACCACTGGTTGAAAAAACGTGATTAAGACCCTTATTCAGACAGGAAGACTTTACCGAATGCCAGTTAGATTGTCAAGGTTGACTTTATTGTCCCCCCTTAGAGAAAACTGTCTTGGATTAAAAGGAACTGCTGCATAAAACCAAACATCTGCCGAAAACACATTAAATAAACACAAGCGCACACACACACACGGACACCAGCCAGAGATAAAATAAAACAAATCAGTCACAGTCCATCTGATCCATCAAAACGGACTGCGTGTTTCTGACCTGTTGTCCAGGTTCCTGAGGATTATCCAGGTCGTGTTTTCCAGCGACAACTGTCCAGAATGAGGCTTTCTTGAACCTGCAAACAGGTTTCATTCATCAGCTGTTTGGACTCTGGCTGGAGACGGTCTGACACGATTAGCGCTCGCTTACTGTAGCATTTGAAACCGTGACGTTTTAGGCAGAAATCAGTTCATTTCAACAGCGGTGAAGAAAACTGATCAAGGGCTTTTCCATAAATTCAACTTTGGTGAAATCTGACATGGAAATGCTCCGTAGGCCAATCAGGAGTCAGAACTAATCAGAACTAATCCTGGTCTAACTCAGCAGATGTTGATGACCTCTGACCTTTTGAAGCAGTGCGCGGCAGAGATAACCCACTGTGGGCCGATGATGGCCCCCCCACAGGCCGGCATGGAGGCAAAACGAAGAGAAACCTGCCAGGGCCACGAGTGAGCCCAGGCCTCCTGACCCCCGATGATCCTGGACTCCATCTCCTGCTCTGGACTGAAGGACCGAACCCCTGCCAGGTCTGGGGTGGCATGTTGAAAGAGTTAGTTCAGTGAGTTAGAACAACCAAGACTGCTGCCACAGAGAAACCACAGGGTTTAATCAAAAAGGTTGGAGTTAGCACTGAAAAGCTCATCTGCTTATCTGAGTATGTTTTATTTTTTAACAATTAATGATGCGTTACAAAATTCAAAAAAAGAATTGTAAAAAAAGCTTTTTACTAAATAAACAAAGAAAAAACGTTCATTATAAAAGTATTTTAGCACATAAGTTTTTCATCTGTGTTAGGTCAGATCCATAAATAAAACATTTGATCAAATTATCGACATTTAACATGTTTAAACCAGTTGTTACTGTATTGAATGTACCAGTGAATCCAAAGTGTCCAGAGAAAGTTCCATGTTCCTGCAGAACAGTTTCATTTACCGTCACATTCAGCGGATTCGGGTCTAAATCTGCAGACGAAGAGGAAAACGTCTTCAGATGTTAACTGGTTCATCTCTCATTTATAAACTCGCTCAACCTAGTTTCAGATTTATCTAATAAATAAAGTTGTGTGCAAGTTTAAGTCACGACATCAGCAAATGTCATGCCTTTGAACTAAATTAATCTGTTTGAATGCTTCAAACTGCAACTGGGTTCGCTCTTCACTGTCGTGAAATGACAGTTGAACAGATTTGAATCTCTGCTTCAATCCGACCAAGGATCAGAAAAGTCCCGGATTAAGTCAAACTCCGTGATGGTTTTAAATCTACAGCACATGAGAGCAGATCCCCACCTGCCGCCGTGTGGTTGCGGTCGGTCCTGTTTGATGGTTTCTGACTAAATTCAGCTGCACAAACGGAAAATCCCCGTTTAAACATAGAACTAAAAACGGTAGAACGTGAAATGCGTTCCTCACCTGTCTGCAGCGTAAACAGACAAACGGACAGAAGACAGATCAGAGACAGCATCGTGTCCAAGCCACGTCTTGATCTGCTGTGACTCAAACACCAAACTCTTCATTAGTCGCCCGCTTCAGTCACACCTGTGTGATTAGAGACACCCGGAGGTCAGACCGCTCCCGAACCGGAGCCCTGTTGGTCTGCGTTCAGGGCCGGTGCGTGCAAAGCCACGCAGCCACGTCTCATTCTTAAACGCATCAAAATTAGAAGTGACTGCGCTTTTATTTTTCCATCAAAGAAAGAGTGCGACGAAGAAAGTGTTCAGACTCGGTTTTTGCTCCCAAACTGAAACTGATTTCGGTCTATAAGCACGCGACGGTTTGGGAAGAAATGTTGTGTGTTTACAACAGAAAGAAGAGAAAGTGACGAATAAAAACAAAGGAGAGAAAAAGGGTGAAACACGAAAGACACAGTCGACGAGAAGTGAAGTCGCTCTGGCGGGTGTACACCTGGTCCAGCTGGACCAGGTAAACCCCGTCACATTCATGTTTGGACAGATGATCCGAGTCAGAGTCGGTCCGTTTCCGTTTATCTGGATTCGAGATCTGCGGTCCTCCTCCTGGCTTCAGCGTGTCCGCCCGACTGCTCTGCCCCTCCCACCGCCTGTCTCTGGGAGGAGGCTGCAGGTGAACTGCGTTACCCGTTCTCCACACACGGCGAGATGTGGCTGATAGATGAAGCTCTCGGTTGCCTGGTTACAGAGCGGAGCGTGAGGTCGTCCGACCCGCGCTCGGGGCAGCCGACACACAAATCCATGACGTGTTTGGTGAAGTGTGAGCTCAGCGGGCTTCTCGGAGGCTACTTCGTCATTTAAAGTCCTGTCCATCTAAGATGGAGGTCTCCCTCGTCGCACACAGGCTGCGGTCCGCTCCGCAGCTCAGGTGAGACATGAAAGCGAGTCTCTCCGATTGGCTGAACGAACGACCGCGTGGAACAGCGCTCAGGTGGTTCCGGGGGGCCGACAGGTGCCGACAGGTGCGGGCCAGAGGCCGGCCTCCCTCCCTCCAGCCCGCTGCGGTCTGCAGCTTTGGAACCACCAGACCAGGGACCCGTAGCGCGGGAAGCGCTTTCTCTTTCCTCGTCCTCTGTTTCCGGACGTGGCGTGCTTTTATTGTGACAGTCTCAGAGCGGATGTGTGCTTGCCGTGGAGCCGTCGGCCCTCCCCGGTGAATCCGCACATCCTCAGTGAGTGAGAGGCCCGCCGATCGGTCGACATGTCCCGCTACAGCCGGGAGATCCTGCTGGCCACCAGCTTCCTGTGCGGCAGCAGAGGAGCCATGCAGCTGCTGGAGCTGTACCGGAAGCTGCTGCAGCGCTGCGACATCACCGAGGAACAGTTCTGCCTGATCGTGCGGCAGTGTCCCCGCTTCCTGCTGGTCCGCGCCCCGGCGGGGGACGGCGGGGAGCGGCCGGAGGACTGCACGGTGGTGGCGAAGACGTCGCTGCGGCTGTGCAGGAGCTACGGGCGGGAGGAGCAGTGCGGGGAGTGCCAGCAGCTGCACCTCTGCAAATTCTTCATCTACGGAAACTGCAGGTTCGGCAAGGGCAGGTGAGCCGCGCTCACGCGCACAGGTGTGTCCGTGGCGCAGTCAAGAGGTTCGGTTTCTCCTCAGTCGGAGTCCTGGCAGCAGCGGAGGGATTCACGCGGTTATTTTCCTCCGCTACCGGCGCAGGAAACTGGCTCTATTCTCTTTGTTTGGCCCGCTTTCTTCCAGGCTTCCGTAGTGGTTAGACAACGGTGAACGGACGGACGCTGTGCTGATGCGGTCGCTGCTCGCGAGCTTTGATTGCCCGTCTTCTCATCCTGTCGATCTCCGGGGACTACTTTATCTTCGCTCCGCCGCGGACCGATACGCGCCTCCCGCAGCGGTGAAGAGAAACGAAACTTAGGGAAAAGTGAGGCTGAGCGTTTCGGCGGATGCTGATGATAAAGTCCGATCCTCCGATCGCGGTCACACCTACAAAGAGTCCAGGGTCGTGACAAACGCTTTACCTGTCGTCGGCCGGTCGAGTCCGATGCGCAGCGAAACGAAACTTAGAAACGAAAAGAAACCGACGAGCAGGTGTCAAGCTTCATCAGAAATCTTTCCTGGTGGATTATCTGCTGATTTCCGGTTTTAAAACCATGCTCGCATGTCGCTGGGGGTGTTGTGGTGTGTATCTCAGTTCCCCTGTTCGCACTGGCTGCGCAGAGCCCCCCCCCCCCAGGTGTGAGAAGTCTCCCCGCACTTAGCGAGGGACTCCACCAGACCCAGTCTGGCACCTGGAGCGGAGGTTTTCAGACCCACTGTTCCTCTGCGGCAGCTCGACGACAAACTGTGAAAAGGAAACGGGGAGATTTTGAACGAAACCCGGTAACGAAGCTCCGTGTGAACCTCAGCCCGACGTCAGGCGGACGACGGAGGGTTCAGTCTTCCGTCGCTTACCGGTGTGAACAGGAGGACCGAGCCCACCTACGACACCGGGACAGGGTCGTGGGGGTGTGAGCGGATCGCGAAGGGGGCTGTTGGTCCCCACGCATCAGACCAGCTGCTCTCGGGTGGAAAGTCGCTCGTTCGTTTTCACTGCAGTTTGTGTTTAAATGCACATCTGGGCTACGTGACTCGAGTGTTTCCGTTGCGACTTCCCACCTGGCAGCCGGAAGTTGCTTTCAGTTCCCGAGATTATCATTTTACAATCAAAGCATGTGATTCGTTAAAAACAGGATTTTTTTCTTCAGTAAACAACGGATATAACTGTATGTATAGTAGTTCAAACCAGCACCGGCAGGATGGCGCGTGTGTGTGCGTGCGTGCGTGTCTGTGTGCGTGTGTGCGCGTGTGTGCGCGTGCGTGTTGCTGAAGGAACATGTCACCCAGTTAAAACCCACTGATCTCAGATCATCAACGTTGCTGTTGTTCTCACAGGAAACCGTGTAAATTCTCCCACGACATTCGATCAGGTCACAACTATCGATTACTGAGAGAGTGCACGCTTCACGAGCTGGACGAGGACGACCTGTTCCTGCTGCTGCTGCAGAACGACCCCGCGCTGCTGCCGGAGGTGACACACACTCACACCTGGCGCGCCTGGCGCACCTGGCACACCTGGCACACCTGGCCTACTTTTTCTGACCGCTGGTGTCGCTTATATGTCGGCCAATGAGTAAAAGTGAATGACGTGTCTCAGACGTCTCCATCGGGGGACACGTTAGTAGACCAGGACCTGGGCACAGACAGTTAGAGGTGCTGCAGATGGTTTAAAGATGCCCCTCGACTTCATTATTCTGGGGACGAGGAGAGGAATCTCAGCGGCCGCTTCTGGTCCACGTCGAGGGTTTTTACATGGACGTTAGTGTCCCGGTTCCGTAGTTGCCCGGTGGGTTTTTGGGGAACCCTGGTCGTGCGGTGAACATGTGAACTTAGCTCTGACGGTACAGAAACGAGATGTGGAGAAATCACTGAGCACAAGTTTGATTTAACGAGTTCACACCCGGCGACGCTGCGAGAGACACGCGGTGGAAACATGACCCGCTCGTCGGGAATAACACGAGGATGAAAAACAATCAGATATCAGACTCCGACCGCTCGGGACTCTGATCCCGATCGTGATATTCCCAATTCTGACCGAGCGGCGTGACTTTCAGCGGGAAATGTTGGTAACCAGAGCTGGAAATAACATAGATTTCCATTATTGATTACTTATATTTAAAACACCGATCGGTTCCGAGGTGACGTCTTCAAATGTCGCCAACGGAGATTCACTTCACTGTGATGTCAAACCGACAAACACCGAAAATCCGGGACCTCGGAGAAACTGGCGGGGAGGAATGTTTGGTTGAAAAATGAAGTCAAATCCGAGTCGATCGCCTGTTCGACAGAAAACGAATAGCAACTATTCCGAGAGAAATCCCGGTTTTAGCCTTTGAAACGTGTCAGGTTTTCCCGTCACGGTAAGCTGGTCCGTTTTGGGTTTTCGGCTGGCGTCACTCTGGACTCCCAGAAACTAAGGTGGACGTTAGTTGTCGTTTTACAGACCGGTCCGTCCCGGAAATAATCCAGGTCCCTCAGTAGAGACCGTAAGCGTTAGTTGCAGCCGACAGTCTTTGGCTCTGCCCCGTCTTTAAAATCCAAACGTATGTGCTGCGTTTTTGTAAAATAACAAACGTCAGCTGATAGATCGTCGTTAATAACGCACCTTCAATCGTTTTATTACCGGTGTGTCGGTCGGACTCCAGCTGTATCTGAAGCTGAATTCTTCCGTCTGATCTTCAAACATGTTTGTGTTGCAGGTGTTTCTGCAGCTAGTCTGGCCAAAGGGAAATGTTTGCGTGCTCGCTTGCTTTCGCGCTTTTCCCTCCTCTTTTCTGGAGAGGGAGGGTCCAGAGTAGTTTCTGTCCTGACTCTTATGGATGGGAGGAGAGGATGAAGAGCAGTTTATGGAAAGAGAGGACAGAGGAGAGAGAATATGAGAGAGTAGGCCGACCTTCACGTCTTGAGGCCGTAGCAGCGAAAAAGCTCTGCGGCCACAATGTAAAAGCCCAGAGAGGGTGAAGAAGAACCCGATGAAGAGAAGCCTTGAGGATCCAGAAAGAAGAAGTTAAAGAAAAAAAGGAAAAGAGGACAAATCAAAGAAATAAAAAAGAAAAAACGAAAGGTGTCCTGTTGACTGAGGGAAGTTTCCAAAGAGGTAAAGTAAAACACTTGCGCTGTCAGGTTCGACTGTTTTCATACCAAACACCAAACGGTGGTTTGCACCAAACGAAAATACGAGATGTGTTCTCATAACGACTTAACTTCTCATAATGACAAAACAAGGAAATCTGTGTCTCATAACCTTTTCATCGATCCAAGGCTTTTTCCTTTCATCAAGAGGTTAGAAATACCAGAACTCTCGTGTTGTGTGAAAACTCTTTCAAGATCTCGTCATTTTCATGATTGTGAGCTTCTGAGAAAACTGCCTCTTTTAATTATGAGATCTTTATTCTGCCGTTATTGAATCTAAACATTGGGAGAAAAGAAGGGTCCATCGCGAATTGGAGAAAAGTATCTCCTACAAACATGAGCTTTATCTCATAATAGCGAGACCTCATAATCTCAAGATCCGTGTCTATGGGCTCTTCGTGTTGAAATTAGACATCGGACAAAGATTTCGAGATTACGCAGGAAATTTGTGTCCAAAACCAAGATCTTTATTTCCTAACGAAGAGACGTTAAGTCACAGTTACAGGAAACATCTCTTTGTGTTCTTGGGTCGTTTTCCTTTCATCCCCCCATCCCTCTGGTGTTACACCATGTTTCCTGGCAGCTGCTTTAATCCCCCGTTCTGTATGTTTCTGGATTCCGTCTCGTCTCAGGTGTGTTTGCACTATAACAAAGGCTCCGGTCCTCACGGCTGCTGCACCTTCCAGAGCGCCTGCACCAAAGTTCACCTGTGTCAGCACTTCGTTCAGGGCGACTGCATGTTCGGGGCCAAGTGCAAACGCCAACACGCCATCGACGATCACGGCCGCCGCATGCTGGAGGACAGGGGGCTGAGCGGCGACATCATCCACAATCTGCCCTTCATCTACAGGAACATCCACCACCTGACCGCTGCTCCTGCCGCCACCTCACCCACGGGTGAGGCTAACACACCTGCTGGCTGAGTATTCGGCTCTGGGGGGGCACAGACGGGTCCTTCACACAGCCATTTAGACAGAAAAAATCCGTGAAGCTGTCGGAGTTTATTTTCCGAGATGATTCTCGTCCGGTTGCTTTTCACCAACGTGGCTCTTCTTGTCTCGTCTTTCTGTCAGAGAATATTCCGGATGCTTTCTGTAAACCTGCTGCTCAGACAGACGAGACGGACGACATCTGTCTGCACTTCATCAGAAACAGCTGCAAGTTTCACAGTGAGTTCGTTTCTAGATTTTCATCTGATGGCTTTGCTCTGGTCGCACCGAGAGGAAACGACACACACCTGATGTGTTTGTCGCCTGATCCACAGCTAAAGCTGGGATCTGCTCTGAAAGCTCTCCCGTCATATCATCTCTGGTCTGTGACTTCCACCAGATGGCTGCAAAGAGTCAAAGGTGTCGCTCCGTGTCTCGGTCCTGAGCCACACGCTGATTCTCGGCAGGTCTACAGTCTGAGACCGTTGACTCCAAACGACGCTGTAAAAACGTCCCGTTTGGTGCAAAATGGTTAAATGTGTTGATTTCCTGTGAACTAACTCAGAGGAAAAAAGGGTAGTGTGTCACACATACTGACCTCTGGAGTAATGTCCTTCCTTTACGAGTCATTCAAGGAATACCGTAACCTTTTTAATTTGTACTCATTCATCAGTTTTTATAATAAATGAATTATATATGAAATTTGTTGTTAATTGGTTTGACAATGTGTCATTTCAATAAAGTTAAAGAAAATAAAGTTTCAGATTTATGCTTCATTTGCTCGTCAGCAGAAAACAGCAGATCTGGTTGAGTTGGGTTTTGTTGTCATGTAGACTGATTAAAACTGCTGTTTTTTAAATAGAAGTCTTGTCTGGTTTCGTCTTCACATCTTGAGCGGTGACTGTAGTTGAGTTTTATTTTTGTCTCTCTTTGCGTAGACGAGTGCCGCCGAGTTCACTTCCACCTGCCCTACAAGTGGGAGGTGTTTGACGGCATCAACTGGACGGACCTGCAGCACACGGAGGACATCGAGCGAGATTTCTGCGACCCCTCTAAGACACAGAGGTCAGAGGTCAAGTGCCCCCTGCGGTCTGGTTCGTATTTAATCGGCTCTTAATGAGGCAGCAGCTGAAGCTTCTCTTTTCTGCCTTTGTAGCTCCGGCGATCGGCCCGTCGACTTCTTGACGATGACTCGGGAGTCGCAGCGTGTTCGCCGTCTCTCCACAGTTTCCTCAGTAACAAAGCCACCTCACTACATGCTGACCACGGGGTGGCGGTGGTACTACAGGGGGGACCAGGGAAAGTGGGTGGAGTACGGACAGCCGGTGAGTCGGACTACTGGGGGAAGTTTAAGAATGAAGGTTTGGAGGTCAGAGATAGGTGGACTAGCTGCAGAGGTCTGGGGACTAGCTGCAGAGGTCTGGGGACTAGCTGCAGAGGCCTGGGGACTAGCTGCAGAGGCCTTGGGACTAACTGTAGATGTCTGGGACTAGCCAAAGAGGGCGTAGACAGAGAGAAAGTCCGGGGGTCCCAGAGCTCAGTCTCAACCTGAGGATGGGATGATGCTGGGATCGTAATGTTAGCCCGTTAGCATGCTAACCCCTCTGTGTCTGCACGCTTCCCTCAGGACGACAAGAATCGCACCACATCGGTGACGTCCAGGACTCTGGAGGAGGCGTTTCTGTCTGACAGAACGGCTGAGGTCAGAGTGGTGAAAGGCCTGAGGGAGTACGTCATCAGCTTCAAAGGTACGACTTCTGCCACCTTAGAAGTCCAGAGTCGAGACAGCTAAGTCCCAAATCCAGTCCCAGGTCACGGCAGGCAAGTCTCAAGATCAGACAGTTAAGACCCAACGAAAGTCTTATGTCATGTCAGGTAGGTCTCAAGACAAATCCGAGGTCTTGACAGCAAAGTCTAAAGACATGTACCAAGTCAAATAGCAAGTTGAGTCCAGAGCCAAGACACAAAACACAGGTAGGTCCAAGATCCAAATCAACACAGAGGTTTAAGCCTTGTATTTGAGTCCCGAACAAGTCGTCATCATCACCAAATTTAATATCATTTTCATTTTTCGTACTGAGTAACAGTTAGTTTACAGAAATAATGAATAGTTAAGAACACGTGTATTAATCACGTCCAAGTGAAGGTGATGAATAATTTGTGATTTTTGAGCTGAATGTTTTGCCGTTGCCCAGCAGCTGAATAAATTTACCTTCTTCTTCTTCTTCTCCGCTTCAACTCTGATGTTTCCTGTCTTCCTCACCGCAGACATGTACCAGAGGAACCCCAAACACAACACCAAGAGGAAAGTCCGGCGCCGTCCTCACTTCGTCTCTGTGGCCGAGGTGGAGAAACAAACGGCTCAGTAGAAAAACCACGAACTGGTGTGGTCCTGGCTGACTTGACTGGACCTGAATGAGTGCCTTATCTGGGCTTAGCACTTATGGATTCGTTCCTTGTCTAAGCCGTCACTCCACTGTTTGCTTCAAGTCACTCTGGGACTTTCTCTCCTACTGTTACATGGACGCTTCTGTTACGGTAGATCTGATGGATTTTGAGGCGTTGACGGTCTGTCAGTCAGTCAGTCCTCCACTTTGGTTCAGACTAAAGTATCTCAACAACTTTCACCTCCTGACGACTTGGGTGATGACCTGACTTAAAACCTTGAGTCCTTTCACCAGAGGTTTTCAAACCTTGAGGCGCAAGGGGAGACGTGAAGCGTGAGCCGCAGTTTGCGTCCAAATGAAGACTTCTCGATGTGACTTCCGCTTCCTGAGGATATTATTATCCCTGCTAACAGCTAATTCAGCTACTTTTAATGGGCAGTTTGACTAAATGCAAACAGATATAGGCTTTATGTAATATATGCAACTTCCCACATCCCAAGGTGACGTCTTCACTCGTCTTGTTTTGTCCGACCAACAGTACAAGCTGCAAATGGAGAATCTTTGGTGTTTCAATGCACATTAATCAACATTGACTCTTATTAACAAAATCAGTGTAACTTCATCTTTCATTCAATGTTCATTTTATCAAAGACAAACTGGCAAAAAGACACAAACTTTATATTGGTTATATTTACTTTATGACTTAAGTTAAACAGCAATGAATTTGTTAGCTGACAAAAAATGGAAAATTTTTACCAGTGTAAACCTGAAGGCCATGAGAAACAAAATTATTGGATAAACAATAATATAAGTTTGTGTTTTAAAAAAAAACACATCGTCCTTATCTAAACGTGAAGGGAACCACAACACGTACTGCCGAAGACCAGTTCTGTTCGAAGACCTCAGGAGCTGGAGGTTCCGGTTTCACTTCAGTTCACATCGCTAAAAACGACACAGTGTGCCACAAAAATATCTGATGTCACTGAAAACACCAAGACCGTTTCAAAATGTTAGAAGCTGAGAAAAAAACCTGTTTCATTTTTCATTTCTATGTGTCAAAATAGGATTTTAGTGTTTATATTGACTAGTAAATGTTACTTGGACGGCAGAAGTCAGATGCATTAAATAGCTTTATATTTTTAGTTTATTCACATGTTTGCTACGTTTTTTTTCTTTGATAAAATAGAAAAGCTTCTGTTTTTAATTTAAACTATAACCCACAGATATCCGGGACCTTGGTGTGTGGACTATTTACTTTGTATTGTAGTGGTTATTTTCTGAATGTAGCCGTTTGTAGCTCGGTCACCGTTTATTCAGGCTGGTGTTTGGTTCGTTTTCATCAAGCGTTTTATCCATTCAATCACTCATTTGTTTGTGGTGCTGGTTTAATATCCATGTGCACATATTTAGCCGTTAGTGTGTGGTTTCATTTCAACTTGGCAGCACTTTCCACTGCTGGAAAATAAAGTGAGGCTGTGTAAATGTTGTAAATTTATCTTTCATAATGATATTTGGATAAGAAGAAACGTCTTGGCAGCTTCTCAGATAATCTATTAGTTACAGCAAGAAACGACTTGGCCTGTAACTCCACGCTGCACACCGACACAAGCAAAACAACATACATGTATGCCGTCTGTATTACATACTAATCATCCCACTGTTTTAATTACACAAGAATATCAACTTTACTCTAATACAATCCGAATATTATACAACATGTACAACCTTTCAATGTCACTGCCAATTAAACTTTACAGATTGAAGTGATTTCGCTGAGATTGGATTCTTCTTCTTTAGTTTTCTCGGATCCTCCTTCCACCTGCAGTGTATTTGAATGTTTTCCAGATGAGAGCAGTTTATTCGTCCTTTTGCACCTGATTTTCATTTAGTTTCAGTCTCAGACGGGAATGTTTCCCAGTTTTAGTTTGTAGGAGACATTAAGATGAAGGTTTCGATGTTTGTGGCTCCTTTCTTCTGACAGAGACTGAAAGTTACTGAGGGGAGGAACCACAGTGAGGTTCCGCGGCTCCTTACAACTCCAGAGTCCCTGGTTCATTATCATTTGGTCTAACTGAACTCACCAGGGACTGAAGCCTGACCCAGGATCAGCGTGGAGTCTGTCCCAACATCACATGCTGACCAGTGTCTCAACAGCCAAACTAACGTGGACAAAGTGTCTCCGTCAAATTCAGTCAAACCGACTCAAAGTCATTTAAAAAGTAGTTTTTAATGTTGCACGTTTGAGGTTTCTGGATTTTGTGGCCTTGAAACGACTCGATGAGGTTTTCAGTCGCTTCTGGATCTCGGTGTCTTCTCAGACTGGTTTTGTGTTTTCATGTTGTCACATGATGAACCTGTGCAGACTGGCAGCTGGATCCCCACAGCCTGTCCCAGATCTTTCAGCTGAGGTCCAGGCTCCATCAGGATCAGTCTGGATTCTGCAGAACTGATCCGAGCTCAGCTCAGAGAAAACCTCTGAAAGACAACAAAATGTCGTTTGAATTGCAGATTTGGATCAAATGATGCTCGGCGGGCGGAGCCGGGTCAGACTGGTACGGAGACCGGACGTGCCCTGAATCTGACGGATCCGGGACCGGTACGGACGGATCCAGATCAACGTGCGGAGGAGGACATTTCCATAAAGACGTAGGGGGTGAAGAAGACTGCGGACAGAGAGAGGAGGAAGGTCTGATTCTGCGGGGACTCTCCGCCTCCCCCTTCCCCGCGCAGGGAGCGCGCCGCGCGGCTGTGGAGAGGCGTGACGCGCCCGAACCGCATCTCCAGGATGGCAGGTAGGTCTCATCTCCGACCGCGGGATAAAACGGGTCCCGTAACGTTAGCTAGCTAAACGGCTCGGCTCGGCTCGGCTCGGCTCCCTCTCAATGAAATGCTTTCGTTTTAATCATCGGTAGTAAGAAGGGGGTGGGGCGGGCGGCCGCTGATCTGATCCGCATCGCCGGTGCTCGGTGCCGGTTTTAGCAGCATGGAGGCTCCAGCTGCGGCTGTCGGCACGCTCACAGCCGCCGTTTTGGATCACATACAGAAGGGAGGAGGCTCGGGATGCTCCCGTTCATCAGAAAAACACGGTCGGTTCTTCAAAATCACCGGATCGCGTTGAACCGGAGCCGGACCGGATCGGACCGGACAATTAGGGCACAGATCCTCCGCAGCTCGAACCCCGGGACGGGGACTGTAGAGCGGAATGAAAGCAGCCGTCCTGCCCGCTGAGAGATGTGTCACAGGCCGGGGATGTTAGCGGGTTATGTGTCCGATAATGGGGTCAGAGTGAGAGGAGACCGAGCCGAGCCGAGCCGAGCCAGGCTAGCAGAGGTGTGAGCGGCCTGGAAACGCTGCTGGACCCACAGCAGGGCCGGAACAGACCTGAACAGGGCCCGAGCAGAGCGGGAGGACGTATGGATAAATGGAGGTTCTGCTGATGGGAGTTAGGACAGGCCTGCACCTCACTGCTGAACCAGGCGGCTGGTTATTCGATCAGTAGATCCACAGAGCGTCCGCCTCTGGGCGGGGGTCCCGGGGGGGTCCCGGGGGGGTGGGGGTCTCCAGAAAAAACATGTTAGAGTAAAGTGTGTTGATTTGGTCTGAGTGTGAAATTCTGCAACGACCAACGGGCTCTAAACCCCTTCAAATGAAACCCTCAGCTCCCGCTGAAGGGTCATGCGCCGCCTCATTCTGAGGGTCCACAAGACCAACAGGTCTAGGAATCGGTCCGGAACCTCCACTGGTCCTCTGCTGTCGCTTTGTCCAATGTCCCAGATCTTCGGTTTTTCTCTGGTTTCTGTCGCAGTAACTGAAGATCCCTGGGTTTGGGACAAATCCTTCGAAGTCCTGAGAGCTCTGGAATTTCCTGATTTTTATGGATCAATAAATTGAATCTTGAACCCAGTGGGGGAAAGTAACTGAGTAACTTTATTGCAGTACTCTACTTACATACGGTTTTGAGTTACTTTACTTTACAGAGTATTTCTACTGCACTCTCTTTCTGTTTCTATATCTACCCGGCAGAATATGGAGTAATTAAGCTCAGCCCCACTTTTACCAGCTGCAGCATTAAAGTAGACCTTTATTTTCTTAACTGATCAATCGACATCTCGTTTTATTGAGCAATTGTTGAAGCTCGACATTAAAGTGATGAACACATTAATGCAGTAATTGGATATATGTTATTCTGTGTGATGAGTACATTTACTTTTGGTACTTTAAGTATATTTTGATGCTGATACTTTGTACTTTTACTCAAGTAAAGTTTTGAATGCAGGACTTTTACTTGTAACAGAGTATTCCTATAGTGTGGTATTAGTACTATTACTGAAGTTAAAGATCTGAGTGCTTCGTCCGGCTGACTGAAACTTTAACCTTTGGGCGAATATCGACCACGTACAAGTTTAGTATCGGTTAGAGAGTGACGTCCCCTCGTACCCGAGAAAGCGACAGGGAAGACGGTGTCAGAGCGGCGTGGGGTCGCTCTTGCGTCACTGGTGGTTGGAGTCTCCCGAACCTCAGGGATACGAAAATTGCCGTTCTCTCAGGTCTGCACCTGCGACTCTTCACTCTCCTCCTGTGGCGTTCAGGTCCTCCTGATGGGCCCTCGGTGCTCTTTACCGGGATCCGACCGGCGGCCCTCTGAGGACGATGGACCCTGTGATCCCGCCGGACCCCGGCTCCAGGACCAGGACCAGGATGGACCCCAGAATCTCAGCGTGCAGGCGAACAATCGGTGTGATCCTGCTACTAACGGGCACGCTGGTTTCCATGGTGACCTCAACCTCACCTGCTGCAGGTAAGAAGGT
This sequence comes from Xiphias gladius, assembly GCF_016859285.1. NCBI lineage: Eukaryota > Metazoa > Chordata > Actinopteri > Istiophoriformes > Xiphiidae > Xiphias > Xiphias gladius. The sequence continues at coordinate 200,089 of NC_053401.1, read as the reverse complement.
TTTATTTTTTTAAAGGAGCAGTCCACTGCTCTGACTGCTGGTCGTGGTTAATGCTGCTCAGGCTGTGGAAACAGCCGTGTAGTGTCTTCTAGCTCTGGAGGATTTTATCAGAGTATTTTGCCCATGGTAACGGTTTATCGCAGCGATATGTCACAATATCTGGAGCAGGAGAGGGAAAGTTCCACGTGTTTCTCAAAAAGTAGGAGAGAGTGAGATGATGAGAATAATTCAATAACAGAATATCAAACCTCGGATTGAGCCTTTGTTAACACACGGCTATCCGACAGCCAGAAACTGGATCCAGTAACCTGCAGAGGGACACCACACTGAGCTCTTTAGGTCTGGTTCTCAGTCCGAAGGTGCCGGGTCGGGGTTGAGGGCAGGACTCTGAGCGGTCGGCCAGCGTCCTCCACAACAAACCTGTGGAAAATCATTACTTATCTCAACTCAAAATCTAATTTTAACCAGATTATGAAAGTTGTCTCGAGGGTTGGCGTTGAGCTGCCGACCTCTGACCTTTCTTCTACCTGTAGAAAACAGGAAGTGAAAGGTGGATGCCCTTATAAGGAGATCCGAAATGTGTGATTCTCGGCTGAAGCAGGAGGAAATCTTATTTTCAGTCTTGATCAACCTTCATGTTCTCGTCCTCCCACCGATACTGGGTTAGTCTGTCAACACACACACATGCGCACGCGGAACATATATTTTCTTTTTTCATTTGTGTGGACAAGGCACATTAATTACCGTTTCTGTAAATGTGTGATGTGTGATTTTCAGCTGCAGTCGAAATGTTCAAGTGCAGATCATACAGAGCAACAGGAAGCAGCAGAATTTACAGTGACCACGTCCTCTGTTACATTCTGCACACACCAGCCATCCTCAGCAGTGAAACGTATTAACACCCAAGAGTTTTGACCTCAATAAGATGTTAGTGAAATAGATAAAAGTTGGTAAAATGGTGACATGACACATTAAACATGTGAGACATGCAGCACAATGTATTTAATATCATTATAAATCCTGATCTCTGATGTCCCTCCAGAATAAAGCTCCAGAAATCCACTTAGAAACCGGAGGAAAAAGAGGCTGCAGAACTTCATTCAGAATCTTCCTCTTTTTAAGTTTCCTTCAGTATGACAGTGACCCAGTGACAGTTGTCTGTACATCCCACGAATCAGCAGTGGACCACTGCTGGAACAGTGACAGTAACTAACTGTAACACACAGCTGATATCTTCAGGCTCCTATAGGGCATATTAGTACAGGTTGGTGTAATTATACAGGTGGATTTATGGACTTTCAGGTGCAGATTTTATAATACACTGTGTTATCTGTCCATCTGTCTATCTCTCTATCTATCCGTTTGTCTATCTATCTATCATTATTCTATCTATCTATCTAACTATCTATCTATCTATCTGTGTATCTGTCTATCTGTGTATCGTGGGGTTTGAGGGCGTCGTCTCCTGAATATCAATGACTCGACTCCGTTCGGCACGTGATGCTGCCGCAAAGCACGGCGTCACCACAGCAACAAGGCCAGCACCAGATGAAAGAGACCCAGTCAAAGCTGTGTGTGTGTGTGTGTGTGTGTGTGTGTGTGTGTGTGTGTGTGTGTGTGCGTGTGCGTGTGCGATGACACGTAGACAAATAGGTTTAAAAAGACTGCAGCAGAGGGAACAGAGGAGAGGAGTTAAAGCCATTGTGTTCATGCTGTGTGTGAATTTATGTGAACCTAAATTATTAACACCATTAACGCTATATTGTTCATATGGAATAATAAAGAATACAACAAGTTATAAGATAATTAAATATAATCAAAGAAATATATTTATTTTAGGTCTTCAAGTTTTTTTTAAACTATTCCAATAGATTAAAAACATAATACAACATCAGACAACATACAGTATTACAGTTAATCAACAAAGAAGAGGTAAAAAAAAAAAAAAATCTGGGCACATTCAGCAAAAAATCCAAGTAAAATTAACCGAATTAATGAAATTAAGGAGAAAAAAGAGGCAACAGCCAAAAAGGGCACAAAGTAGAAATAAAATACAACAGAAATCCAAGCGAAATGGGGTTTTCATTATAAAAATAGTAGGATTTTCATTCTCTCTTGTTTCTTCTTATATTTTAAAAAGTGATACCAAACTTCATAAAACTTGTGGTTTTTAGTCATTGTGATTGAGAACGCAAAAGAGCAAATGTCGTCATTAATTTTAAGGATTCAGCAAATCCAGACTCTGTCTGACTCTTCTTTTTTTCTCCACATCTTTTTTATTAAGTTTTCTGCAGACATGAAAAGTCAGTACAGTACAATTATTGGACCCCGTATGTCATGGTCACACACAAACAGAAAAAAAGAAGGAAAAAAAGGTAAATAATCAAGCACATAAAATGAATAGATAATGAAATGGAAGAGGCACGTAGCAGAGAAGGCTGCGGGTGAGGAGGATCATAGGGAAGGAATCGTGAGGGTCGAGCTCTACTTAGGAAGCACCTCCCTGCTGAAACGATTTAATTCGGGGAATTCACGCCGAGGCACTGATTACACCGGCCTGTTGAGCTGGGAGCCTCCCAGCTTTGTCCCCCCCGTTCAAGGAGGCATTACTTGGACTGTCTTAAATGTCTCTCTGCTGTGGGTGACGTCAACAGGTCGTGTTCAAAACATAGAAAAAGGGGTGGGGGAGTGGGAGGAGGAGTCGTTTCCATCAAGTTTGAAAAGCTCATTTGTGATTTCTGACAGCTTAGACTTTTCAGCCCTTCTCTCCTGTAGAGGAGATGACCTGCCCTCAGACAGAGGGTGTAAGAGCCTCCCACAGAGTACCGCTGCCAACGCCGGGGGTTTCATTAAACTGGTCATGGGAGCGAATCTCTGTGGCAACAAGTCTTCAAACTCACTGTCTGACGGCAAGTGAGAGCTGAATTTCCAAGATGTCAGGGGGTTATACCAAGAGGGAAATAGATGTCAACTGATGTCAGGGCATGATCAGAGATGGCTGTAGCATGGTGGTCACGTGAACTGACCCCATTCAACAGATTGTCATCAAGCAAGAACAAATAAATCTGTGTGAATGTATGGCGCACATGTGAGGAAAAAGGAGAACACTTTACCCTGGAGGTTTAAAGTCTCCCAGGGTCTGAGATTCCTAATGGGGATGGGTAATTCAACACTACCTTGGCAGATTTGGATAGGGTGGCTTGTTTAGGGGATGATCTGTCAAGACTCACATCTTGAACCAAGTTAAAATCGCCACCTATAATTATGTGCTGATTGTCAGCGTTTGGGATTTCAGCAAAGAGGTTAGCAGAAAATTGGTCGTTATCCCAGGTGGGTGCATAAAAAGAAGCCAAGATTACTGGTGTGTCTTGCAACATGCCCGAAACTATGACATAACGGCCATTAACATGGAGTATAGTATGTGTCGGTTTGAGCGTGACACTCTGACACAGCCTCCCTGAGCTTTAACAGAGAATTTCAAGTGCAACAGAAGTCTCTATGGTGCCGGGTGAAAGCACTGGCGTGCGGGACAGTAGCGTAAGGCGAGGAGATGCAGTAGTGAACAGTCTGATTCTAAAATAACGACCCCCCAAGTGCAAAGCAACAACCTCTCAACCTCAGCCCAGTTCCTGTAAAAATAAACATTCAATAAATAAATGAAGATAACGTTTAACAGGCCACAGTCTGGGTCTTTGGCTTTGGATATAATTCAAATTGAAGTTGACATTTTAAAATTTCTGTCCCTCCGGCTCTCGCCCACAGGTGTGTTGGACTTCAACAGGACGGCAGAGCCTTCGTTACCTCGTTCAACACCATCGCTCTCCTCCCCTCCCAGACCCCCCGCCCCCAGCCCGCCCTCAGATTCGGGTTACCATGGTGACATCGGCGGCACAGGCTCCCTAGAGGACTCGGACTCTGGCGCTCAGGGGATACACCTCCTCCTGAGACCCCCGGACCTCCTGTCCCCCAGCCTTCCCCCGCCTCTCCCCCCTCATGCCCAGCCCACCCTCACCCCTCCTCCACCCTGGGAGCAAGGCCCCTCCCTGGAGGAAGCCTGGGGCTCTGGTGACTACCTAGAGACTCTATCCTTCATGGTGCCCGACGGCGAGGAGCTGGCGCTGGCCACGCCGCTGCCCAGCCACCCCTACGATGATGATGACGACGGGGACTGGGTCTCCTACGACACCGCCTTCCCAGCCCGTCCAACCCTCCCCCTCTCCACTCGCCTCCCCCTCTCACCCTCATCCTCCACCCCCAGCATCCCACTGCACACTCGCCCCACCCATCTGGACGTCTTCCCCACCTGGGACGAAGACTACGACCTGGAGGACATGATTCCTCTTGAGCCAACGGAGCTGCTGCTACCAGACATGAACAGTCTGGAGTACTACACCAACCTGCTGGCCCGGGAGAGGGAGAGGGAGAGGGAGAGGGAGAGGGAGAAGGAGAGGGAGAAGGAGAAGGAGAAGGAGAAGGAGAAAGAAAGAGAGAGAGACAGGGAGAGAGACCAGGACCAAGTCAAGCAGACCGACTTCAAACCCCCCATTGCTCCTACAACAACACAAACTCCCCTTTCACCTCCATCTCCATCCCCAAGCTCTGGCCCTCTTTCAGGACAGGAGCCCAGGCGTCCTCTGGTGGGGCCAACCCCTCCCCTCACCCTCTCACCTACCCTCACAGGTGAGAAGAAACCACCTGTTGCATCAACCACCCTCAAAACCCCCTCCACCCCTCTTCCTCCTGCTCCCAAACCCAAAGATAAATTCCCAGTCCTGGGCAGACACCCTCCTCGCCCCCCATCCAACACCACTGGCCGGGTGCCTCCCCCTCCCCCGCTGGGACCACCCACCCGCCCCGACAGACCGGAGAGGCCTCCAGTGGTCACAGAGAAGCCGGCGAAGGCTCCACCCACCAGGACCACCACCACCACCACCACCACCAAGGCAACCACCACCACCATCACCACCACCACCCAGATCACAGCCATCAGCCTGACCAGAGCCCCTCCTGTCACCACACCAAGAGTGGCCCAGACCCCCCCTGCCAGACAGTACCTGTGTAACGTCACCAAACCAGAGATGTACCTGGTCAGAGTAGGTAAGACCGCCAAGGGTCCGGTGACAGGACCACCAGGTACTTTGTCACATTTACAGTTTCTGAAACTGATTATATGATTTTAGCCAATGAGCCTAAGTGCAGCTGCAATACTTCGGATTCAGTTGTACTTAGATTTAGCCAAACCCAAGTACAGCTGAGTGTTTAACTAAGTACTCAGGCCTGTGAAACTAAGAAAATAGGTGAGCAAGTAAATACTAACGACTTAGGCTCAGCTGTACTTTGTGATTCAATGTAGACTCTTTGAATGACCCTTTATTCTCCTTTGTTATCTGACCATCATGTGTCAGCTCATGTGTTTCTTTTAAACTGATCTGCAGTCAGCACCAAGGGTTCATCGGCTGGTTTCAGTCAGGTCAGAGATCTTCTGAAGAGACAGTTCAACCGCTCAGTGGAGCTCCAGGTAAACATCACGTAATCCACCACAGCACAGATCAGACTGTTGTACGTTAACGCCAGACTACATAGCTACTGTTTATATGAATGACTTCATAGATCGTTTCATCACTGAGTGTCTTTTCAAAGATCTTTGGCCCTTTTGCCCTCTCTGACTTAATTCACTTCACTTTACTTTACAGCTGAGTACAAGGGAATAACATTAACTCTGCTGTAAATTAACATAAAGCAAGTTCAATTTAATTTAGGACTGGATGGGACGTAAACATGTCCTCGTGTTACCTGTACCTGTAGTGATGTTGTATGTCAGGTTGTCTAAACAAACTGAAGCCACTGTGACTATCACTGTTCTCAACTATCCAAATCCAAACTGTTCCTGCTCCCGAGTGAACACACCTTGTTGACATCAGATGATCGACAGCTGTCCGTCATCTTTCTGTTTCCTCTTCAGTTCCTGAGAACGCCATCCAGCTTTGCCTTTCGTGTCGTATCAGGACCGCTGATCTTTACTGCCATGTCCGTCATCAACGCCCTCCGCCAACCGCCGCGCTCCTTCGGCCCGGTTCCCACCGTGTCACCGCTCTACACCGTGCCCGATCTCAGGTATCAGATCCACTCCGTGCTGCAGTTTGTCCCCGCCCACATCGACGTCCAAGTCTGTAACTTCAGCGAACGAGTGGAGAGAGGGCTGACGATGGCATACGCCGAGACGCAGAGACGGTCACACGAGGCGGGAAACGTCACCGTACAGGTGGGTCTGTCACCTGTTTATGATTAACGACGTCACTGTACAGATGAGTCTGTTACCTGTTAACTGGGGCCCTGGGGTAAAAACGAGGAGTGGGCCCTATACAGCCACTTTTACGCCTTGAATTATTTAAGCACTCTCTGTAAATACCCGTTATCATTATTTTCATCACTTCACACCTCAGGGTCAGTGTGATTTTCAGCCTTTTACCGCTTATTGCAAAAAAATCAGGGGGCAACACGAAAAACTTTAAAAACTCAGTCTAAAGATAAAAATATCCACACACAATGTGCACATCCTCTCCAGCTGTTGAACATCACCATGGGCACGTCCCGGCCGACGGCCGAGCAGAAGGTTCCCGTCGACATCACGTTTGCGGTGCGCGATGGGCGGGGCTACCTGCCGGGGTCAGAGGTCAGCAAACACCTGAGGAAGCTCAGCCTGGTCGAGTTCAGCTTCTACGTCGGGTTTCCTGCCCTGCAGATCGCAGAACGTACGACACACACGCACTCATAGTTTGTTTATACCCACACGTGTTGATGCAAATGCTCATCATTTTGCTATCACTGTCAATGTGTGTTAAGTGTTTGTGTGAAATGATTGTTGAAAGTCTCTCTAATCTGGATTAAACCTGTGTTTAACGTATAAAACATATGTTAAACATTGTTAATGTGAAGCATGTGTTAAACCCCTTGACACATGTAGGTTTAACACGTTTAACATACATTTAACAAATGTTTATACACATGTACATCTGTTTACACACATTTAACACTGATTTAGCACGTAACTTGCATTTAATGCGGGTTTGGCACGGTTCTTAACTAACATTCAGGCGTGTGTTAGACGTGTGGTTATCATGTGTAACATGTTAAAACAAGCATTAAACATGCATTAACTATGCGTTATAAACATGTTAAATGAGTGTTAAATGTGTCAAAATGTGTTTACTTTCCGTTAGTTTGTTAAACATTTGTCAAATGTCCCTTATCCATGTGTTAAATGTGTAAAAGGTACGTAAACGTATATGTATTAAATTAACAATTGTTAAACCTGTGTTAAATGTGTGTTAAATATGTTAAATATTTGTTTTTGTCCACAGCCTTCCACTACCCTGAGCTGAACACGTCTCACCACTTGCGCTCCACCTGGGTCCGTACAGGTGAGATCACACACCTGCTTTGGTTTTTTGCCCCCGTCTTGGTCCGAGTCAATTACAGTGTTATGAAAACACCCTGCCCCCCGTGAATAACACGCATCACCAGCAGAAGGAAGCAAACTGCCGGGACTGCCGGTTGGAAAATACGACACTTTGTGATTTGGGTGAACTGACTCCATAAATAAACTATATGTAGTACATCTTCACAGTGCATATTTAGCCAGAATACCTACATTAAAACAAGTTAAGGCAAGTACATTTACATGAGACAGATTTGGTTTTACATTACGAGAGTATAACCTGCACCAGTTTTGCACTGATTATCTCATGTAGTGTTTTCTATGGTGTTTGTGGGATATCTGTGGATTAGGAGAGAGTGGGACATGACTGTTTTCATGTGTTGTGTCAGTCCTGCTGGGAGTTCAGGAGCAGCTGGTGGCTGAGAGAAGTTTTAAAGCTCGTCTGGAGAGACGTCTGGCTCTGCTGCTGGAGGAGGGACTGCAGGAGTCCAGCAGGAGGCGCTGGAGGAGAGCTACAGCTGTGGGCAACAACAGTCTACAGGTACAGTATATAGACAACATCCAGGTACAGTATACACAGCTATGCAGACATCATACAGGCAGAAGTGTACAGAAATACATGTATAGCCGTATGACGTAATAACACTACAAAGTGCGCCTGCGCTTCACATCTGTGTTCTGACTCTGTTTTCAGCTTGTTTTTTCTGTTCAAACCAAACTGAATGAATCCTGAATATTAATTATTAATATTAATATTAATATTGATGAATTTATTATTAGGTGTGGATGTGACATGTGACTCACCTGTTGCGTCTCAGGTGGTGCGGGTGGCGAGGGTGTCGGGGGCGGAGCGCCCCCTGGAGGTCCTGTATTTTGTGGAGGGTGTAAGCGGTGAGCGGATCCCGGCTGAGACAACCGCGGCAACCTTGAACCGTCTGGACCTTCAGAGAGCCGCCATCGTCCTCGGACACCGAGTCAAGAGACCGCTGGCCCAACGTGAGTCAAAAACTGAATCTGTCAATCAAATAGATATTTGTCCTGCAATATATATTGTTCCTTGACCCTTTGAACCTCACTGACTCGACTTACTGAAAGAATAAAAAACCTTTCCTCCTCAGAGTCATAAGTCCACCAATTCTGATGTTTTGGACTTTCAGTACATTTCTTGACCCATCAGAATTGTTCTTCTATCCCTTTAACACTCTCCTCTGTTCATTCATGTGCAGATATTTATTGTGTGATGAAAACTTGTGGTAATACAGACAAAAAAAAAAAAATTAAATGATGTAAAACACGTATTTGTTAATAAAAACAGTTGTGGAACATGTTTAGCACCGGTGGCGTGGCAACTGGGGGCATTTCCCAGTAGTAACTGAAAATAACAATATGAGACATGAATGGATAAGACATGTAGTGACTCTGCTAAAGGCGACAGTCGACATTATCCAGATGGAAGTTAGGCCTCCTCCAAAAATTATTTGGCAAAGCCTCTAAGGAGTTTATAAATGTGAAGAGACAGTTTGGGAAGGTTGGACAGTGACAACACACGATCCTTCAGTCACTTCTTATTTGCCTCCCCTGTCCCTCACCTGAACCTCCCCTGTCCCTCACCGGTGTCCAGCTGTGGAGACTCCGTCTGTCCCTCCGGCGGAGAGTCAGAGCATCTGGCTGATCGTCGGCGTGGTCGTCCCCGTCCTGCTGGCTGTCTTCATCATCATCATCCTCTACTGGAAACTGTGCGGCTCGGAGAAACTCGAGTTCCAGCCAGACGCCATCAACACCATCCAGCAGAGGCAGAAGGTCAGAGGTCAATAGGGAGCTGTCAGCTCTGTCCTGTCCCGTAAACATGTAAATATAAACTCTGGCAGCTGAGACCTGTCCTCTGTTAGCTTCAGGCTCCCAGTGTGAAAGGCTTCGACTTTGCAAAGCTCCACCTCGGTCAGCACAGTAAAGACGACATCATGGTGATCCAGGAGCCCGGGCCGCTGCCTGTCCCCGTCAAAGAAGCCACGCCCTCTGACGGCGGAGACCTCAACACCCCCAAATCTAAAGGATCGTCCACCAAGGCAGGCCGGTCCAGCCGCCGCAGGGGAAGGTCAGACATGTTTGTTCCTGTATACCAACCCTGCCTGATGGCGTTTCTGAGTACTCCAGCTGAAAATAAAAAATACACACCGATCAGCCACGACATTAAAATCGGTAACTGGTTTTAATGTTGTTTTAATGTTGTGGCTGATCAGCGTACATCAGCGGCATTCCATCAGGACAAGCAAGGCAAGCAGCACTTGAACAGTTGAAGCTAAAAATAGACATCAGTTAGAACGATACTGAAGTCTAAGGAGAGATATCTGATGTCGCTTGTTGGCATTCATCTTGTAACGTACTGCCCTCTTGTGGCCGCAGCTGGCTGTTGTCTCTGGAAGCCAGGTTGACGAGCAGAACCAAAAACAAATTGGATTGTCATGCTGCTGCTCTGCGTGTACCCCATTTTACAAATGTTTCCTCACAGACAACATTAACAGGAATAAAAACGCCTCTCTCCTGTCAGGCTCAGCCCATCAGACGGCGACTCGTTAGGCAGCGACCAATCCAGCGGAAGAGAGTCAGCAGAGGAGAGCACCCGACCTGCGGCCACACCCAGTGAGGGGAAACAGCACAGGAAGACGCCCAAAAATGGTCAGAGACACGGTGACATCATCGCCTAAACTGATTTTTAATATCCAGTTCTGACGAGTGAGAGCATATAGAACAGTAGAAATGTAGAGATGTCAGATGGAACTCAGTGTGAATATGTGAACTTCCCCGGAGATGAACATCTGCTGTCTCAGCAGGAAACAGCTGATTGAGATTCGAAAACAATCCACAGGATAGAAAAGAGAGGAGGAGAGAGGGATAGAGGGATGAAAGTGTGGAGGACAAGTGACGATACAGAGCTGTTATTCTGTTTTACCAAACTTCATCTGTCTTCTTTTTAATGCCTCTGGACTGAAGGGAGGAGCAAGATGGGTACGTTTATATTCATTCATCATCACCTTTGTTACCCACTACTATTACACTACCATTACACTAATTAATATTTTTACGCTAAGAACATATTAAGAAGCTGTAAAAAGCCACTGGCCACTACCTGCTCAGCAGCACACAGCAGACTGACAGAGTTAGAGACCAGCTGGTGAACATAGTGGAGCATTTAGCAGCTAAAGAGACAGATATTAACAAAGAAACCCGGGAGTCTCCGGGATAAACATACTACAGGTTTATGTTCTGACCATTGGTTTGAATTATTAGGGATCCAATAACCTACACTTTTGAAACCTGCGTTTTTAAGTGGTTCTGGAGTCCAAACCCAAACACCTTCTTATTAATCGTTTAAATGTCACCAACTTTGGTATATATGCCCAATTACTCTTTAGGTATGGTCAGTGTTGCAAATACCACCAGCTGTACCACAGATTTTTATATTTAATATATTCAATAATTAATGACAATATTTTACCTCCAGGTCACCTATACAATTTCAAAATACACCAAATTTGATTTGTACATCCTGCTCCAAATTTTGTGACATTAGGTGGCATCTTGAAACAATTTGGCTCCTACCCCCCCAGTAAATTGTTTAAATGATACCAAATTAGCTTTGTACATTCATATGTTGTCCAGTATTGTCATTTTAAATTAGAAGAACATTTCACATTATAAAAATTATAATACATAAAACAGTCTAGTTCCAAGTTAAGTCAAGTCTAGTTTCAACCTAAACTAGACTTGAGAAATGCTCCCATCTTCCCAATCACCCGGGGTTAATGTGCCTTTGTTCTATACCTGATTGCAAATCTAGTTCAAACTTTGTTTCAGATTGGTGGATGAATCAAAGTAAGACCGTAATCATGAGCTTCAGTGGCCATTGTTGCGGAGAAGAAGCCATAAGGCTTTGAAGAATTAAAATCAGATTTTCTTCCTCCAGCAGCTCCATCAGGCAGCGGGCCAGATGAGCTTCTCTCCTCATCCTCCATCTTTGATCATGTGGACCGTCTGTCTCGCGGCTCATCTGACGGCACTCGTCGGCAGGCCAACAAGGTGCAGCTCATCGCCATGCAGCCACGACCAAGTCCTCCGCCGCCACATGCCCTGTCACAACCAAGCCCCACGCTCACAGAGAAGGTCAACACGGAGGTAATGCAGTCATTAAAAAAAATCATACCCTCACTCCTTGCCATGAGGATATATTAAACCTATGTTCACCTGTGCTCCTGCAGGTGGCGCTGAGACATAAGTCAGAGATCGAACACCACAGGAACAAACTTCGGCAGCGTGCTAAGAGGCGAGGTCAGTGTGAATTTCCCTCCATGGACGACATTATGGACGCCTTCGGAGATGGGCCAGTGCAGAGCGAGGTAGCACAGCGCCTCTACAGCTCCGCCCATGACCACATGGACTGCATCCTACAGGCCGATGCTCCCTCACCCCCTACTCCCAGCGACTCCAGGAAGAGGTCAGACTTCACCTGAGAACACTTGACCTGATGAATTGAAGGATTAATTGTTGAAGTGATTTTATATATTAAAGTTTTGCCATTTTAAACATAACCAAGAAAAAAGTTCTCATTTTACACCAAAAACTTGGCTCTGGAGTGACTAAAAAATTCTTGGTATTTTATTTTTTAACACTTTATGAGTAAAACACCTGTCAATCAGTAATGCTGAATGGACTTTAAAGATTCAAATTTGCCTTTTTAATAGATAGCAGACAGTAAAGTTCCGGCCATCAATGAAGAAAGAGCGAAAGGAGGATAACGTGCAACTAACGTCTCTGACTGGATTCAAGCTGGGGACATTGCTAATGTGTTTAGTGTCTTATGAACATTAATTTCAGAGAAGGCTCTGCAAAACCTCTTTTTTACGATATGCTCCTTACATCTTAAAGAAGTAAACACTATAAATTTTATAAATGATGATCTCTGTGTGTTTGTCCTTCCAGGGGGAGGCGCTCTCCTCGGGGTCGACATGCTCAGCCGGGACCTGGAAGTCTTCCTGATACAGACAGAGACAGGTTGCTCACCGATCAGAGTGCCACCTACAGGAAATACCCAGGACTCAACAACGTGGCCTACATGGTGAGACAAAAACTAATGTTTACTCATGATGGATTTCAATAGGTGTCAGAGTGTTTAACCAGTTAACAGCACATCTGATCTTACAACTGACTGAATTTGGAGTTCCTCAGGGTAGTGTTTTGGGTCCTCTTTACCTTTCATTCCATATTAATCATTTAAAGTCATCCTGCTCAATTTTTATATGCAGATGACTGTTTTTTTAGTATGTCATAAACACAAAACCATAGTGGACTGGTCTCTCAGTGAGGCTCTTCAGAAAGAAAGTGTTTTACTGTCTAAGAATAAGTTCTCACCCCACTACAAAAACGGAAGATATACTGTAGATATATTCTACATGTAAAAGGATACTCAGACACAACCTTAATTTTACAGTTAAAAATGCGGAATCTTTGATTACCATTAAAGATTGTGTAGCGTAACGTATTTTGGTCATGTATTTTAAACAATATAAAGTGAGGAATAGTGAGTTCAGCTTAACATCTTCTTCCTGGAGTTTTGGTTCAGTTTCACTTGACAGAGTGTAGAGTCTGACAAGGTGAGTCTGAGATACCCTGAAAAGGCTGCCATACAGAGGATGACCTTTCCTCTAATGCCACCATTGTGACAAAATTTACATTTATTACCCTTTTAGTGGTAATGGGTTATGAACAGAGAAGCTGTGTTTTCGGTTTTCATCCAACAGTTTAATTTTCTGGTGTGTAAGGAAAATAACAGCATCAGAGCGGCAGTAGTCAGGCTGTAGAGATTAAGTCTGTTGTAAGCAAAGCTTGCCAAACCTTAATATGTGATATAACCTTGACATCGTGGACCAATATTAATGTTTTGCATATTATAAGCAATCCACTTTTTTCATAGAAATATAGAATAACTTAATAAAAGTGGTCTGGAGATCATCAAAAGATTACTGAAGGAACGGTCTGAAGTAGCATTGATGGATACAAGATGGTATCAGTGGTGTAAAAGTGGACATTGCAGTGATGAGTTGTACAATAATTATTATGAAATGTAAATCACAGTGGACCTGAGGTTGATACTTGATGAACGCCTTTATTAATAGTTGGAGGTTGATCACAATGAACATCTAGTCTATATTCTGTCTCTTCTCTCACAGTCGGACCCTGACCTGCCCCCAGATCACGGCAGTCCATCCCCTACTGACGAGGTGTTTGACTCAGCCCCAGCCCCACCCCCCTACATGCCCCCCCAGCCATCCATCGAGGAGGCCCGGCAACAGATGCACTCTCTACTGGACGACGCCTTTGCTCTGGTGTCACCGTCCTCGCAGGGCAGCGCCGGGTTGAGCGGGGTAAGCCCTGCCCTGCCCAGCCCCTCCCCTCAGGCCCGCCCCCCGGGCAGACAGTGGGGTTCTTACCCAGCAGCCCCCTCCCACAGCCCGTTCTCTGCAGTGAGTGTGTCGACCTGCAGCTGAGGCGCAATACTTCTGTCATTAATCCATGTTCAGGTTTCACTGTTTTCTTCTCTTCTTCCTGCAGAGGTACGCAGAGCTAGGAATGTCTCCTACATCAGTCCAGGGTCTGCTGCAGAGGTCAGTGTCAGTGCACTTAAAACAAGGTCCAAGTCTGTAGGCTGGACCTGAACCAGTACTGACACTCTGTTTTTTGTTTAAACCAGGCAGGGCCTGAGCTCAGGAGGGTATGTTTCTACTGGAGATCAGTTGCAGGAGTCGGTTTACTCCAACAGGGGGCAGTATGAGGACCCACCCTCATCCTCCAGGCCACGACCTGTAGGGGGCAGCACAGGTACAGTCATCAGTCATCTGGATGTACTGATCACATACATTGATGTTTTTGATATGATCTCACATGCATATTAATGGGGTTACGATATTTGTGATTATCAATAGTATTTGTTGTGATAGTTAATAGGTAAACTGCTCTCATTTAAGATTACTGAAACACTGCTAATCAGCCTGTCCCCATCTCTTACGCACATTTAAAACTTTATACCACTCTTTCCTCAAGTTGGGGGCTAAACTTTTTTCTATTTGTTGACTTTACTCCTTTTTACCTCCAGGTGCACAGCTCCACCACTTGACGCAGGTGGGTTTGTCCAGTCAGATCGGTGCTTACCCTGGGGTGGGTCGCAGCATGTCTGGCCCCACTGGCTCAAGTTGGAACCAGCAGCACTCAGACCAGGACCTATCCAGACCAGGAGCCAGCAGAGAGAGTGTGAGTCCGCTGATGGGAAATTGGACCAAACCAACTAGTTCTGTTGTTTAAATATCAGTGTAGTAATGAGAGGTATGTTGATGTAGGGCAAAGTTCAGAGCAGTCTTAACTAGTCCAGACTATGCCAGACAGTCCACTGAAGTGCAGACCAGATCATTCAGACAAGTGCTAACCAGAAAAGTTCACACCAGTCTGGTATATACCATTCCAGACAGGTCCTGATGAGACCTATCTAGACCAGTCCTTAGAGGTGCAGATCACTCCTGGTAAGACTAGTCCATACCAGTCCAGACTAGGTGAGACTGTCCTGTGTTCAGAACTGAGCTGACTTTCAGTGTGCAAAGCAGACTTACTTGTTTTTGTCTTCCTTCCAAATCAAAGTGAAAAAGTCATGGAGTCTCTTTCACATTATTCAGGTACATGTATATGTCTGGTATATACATGTACCTTCTTTTACTGCTGACAAAGTGCAGAAAAGTGCTTTGCAGTTTTTTTCCCTCATTTTTTAAATCTGAATTTATTTTCTGGTCTTCACCTCACCCTCTCTTCCTTTCTCCCCACAGGTGCTGTCGTTCCCTGAGTTCTCCTCCTCCTCTGTTTTCCAGATGCCCAGTTCCTCGTTGCGGGACCCGTCGGCACCACCTCTCCTCCTGACCTCAGCGACTCCAGAATACCCACCAGAGGATGCCTCACCCTCCGCACACACCTCTGCCTCGCTTATCAAGGCTATCAGGGAGGAGCTGCGTCGTTTGGCCCAGAAACAGGCTGCAGTGACCAGCTACCCTTAGACTGATCTGGACCGGTTTGGATCAGGACTCAACTGGTTTCAACCGTTATTGTTTTAAACCACTCAGAGCCTGTTAGGACTGGATTAAAATCCTAAAATGAAATGATCCACACTCTGAACTCTCTTGAACTAATCTACGTCTGTGTCGCTAAGGCCACAATAACTCTGGACCACGATCCAAGTCTCCTGTCTCCTGAATGAAAGACCTCCGGTACTTTACAGGGTCCCGTCTGCCCATCAGTCTGTTTGTCATTCTTCAGCTCAGTGTTTCATCAGACGGGAGCTGGACTCTTCATGTTTCCACTGAAGTGCTTCCTGGACTGGATTGTCCCTCCTAGAGTTTTAGATTGGATCATGCTTTCTGAATTTGTGGAGAGGATGGTCCCTCCTGAACTTCTGGTGTCAATCATCCCTGCTGGAGTTCTGGAACAGATTTTACTTCCTGGAGTTCTGGAGTGGATGGTCCATCTTGACCTTCTGGAGTGGATCACCCTTCCAGACCTTCTGCAGTGGAGGTTCACTCCTAATATTATGGAGTGGGAGGTGCCTCCTGACCTTATGGAGTGGAATGTTCTGTCTGAACTTCTGGATTGGGCTGATCCCTCCTAACAGTCTGGAATGAATGGTCCCCTATTAATCTCTAGAGTTGGTGTTCCCCCATGAACTTCAGGAGCAGATGGTCCTTTCTGATCCTCTGGAGTGGATGGTCCTACCATATCTCCTAAAGTGGATGGTCTATCCTAACCTTCTGCAGTGGATGGTCCTCTCTGATCCTCTGGAGTGGATTGTTCTTCCTAGAGTTCTTGAGTGGCAATTCATTCCTGAACTTCTGGAGGGTATCGCTTTTTTCAAACTTCTGGACCAGCTTGTTCCTACTGAACCTCTGGAATGGATAGTCCTTCCTTACGTTATGGAACGGATTGTCCTTCCTGGAGTTGATGATCCACCCTAATCTTCTAGTGTGGATCATTCCATCTGAACATCTGAAAAGATTGTCCCTCCAGGATTTCTGATTTGGATAGTCCCTTCTGACCTTATGGAGTGGATAGTCCTTTCTGGGATACTGGAGTCGATCATCCTTCCTGGAGTTCTGGAGTAGATTGTCCCTCTGGACCTTCTGTGGTGCTAACCGTCAGTCTCATACCATCTCCTCATTGACCACGTATTGCCTTCCACACTCCCATCAGCCATTGAGATTAGGTCTCTGTTCGTAAACCATAATCGATGAGGTCTTTGCACTGTTGACAGCAGGAGGTGGCATACAGTTCCTACAGCAAAGGAACGCAAAATGGGAAAAAAAAGTATACATGAATATATATAAGAATTAATATAAATACATGTAAAGAGATAGAATCCCAATGAGCACAATATTAATGTAAGAGTTATTATTAGAGTATTGAGATGTTACTTATTTTTTATTGCTTATATATGAAAGTATACTTTAAATCCTTTATTTTGATGAAAAAAAAGACCAAACTACTGTTCTGTGGTTGTAATCCTCTTGTGTTTGAGCTTGCTGTAGATTTTGAGCCGGCTTTTGTTTCTCCGTGGAGACGTTGCTTAGCATAGCTGCTCGCTCGCGTGTTCGTTTGTCGATGGCAATGAAAAGAAAATTGCGCTTAATATTGAGTTCTTTCGTTTCTGATTTGTTGCATCCATCAGTCTGTGGGCAGAATGCTGGGTCTGTCAGGTGACAGGCAGGTAAAACGTGTTTCTGTTGGGGGGGCTGATATGTGAAAACAGTCATTCAGCATAACCAGAAACTAAAACTACGTCTAAAAGCAGACACACCAGCGCCCCCCGGGGGCTGTAGTATTTATTGCACTCAAAAAAACAGATTCTTTCCACTATCAGTCATCAGTGTACCAGATAAGAGATACCTTCTTCTTGTCTGCATAAGAGGTTGCAGATACGAGGTAGACAAAATAGGACCCAGGAAGATCAGCTTTTAAAAGCTGCCTCGTTAGTGCCCCCGATGCCATTATGTTTATTACACACCAGAAAACTACACTGTTCCATGAAAAGTGGTGAGGCCACGTCTCTATTCTTACCATTCCTTTTAAGTGGGTTAGGGTAACCTGTTACCTAAATGGAAGGATTTAGTCTTGTCAAACCTGGTCTCAATAAACTGTGATCCACTGGAGCAGTTTGGGGTTCAGGGCCTTGCTCAAGAGCACCTCAGTGGTGGTAATGAGAGAGGGCAAGTGCTGTGCTTTAACCTTCCCAACCAGATTTATTCTGCTGGACCAGGGCTCAGACTGACCTCTTGGCCACAACCTTCAGGCCACTGTAGTCTAAATGATAAGTGTTGCATATTGGCCTTGAGTAAATGAGTCCAGTTTAGGAAGCTGTAATGTCCCAGTCAGATTTTAGTAATAATCTCTATGGCTGAATTCAAATGTCCACCCTTCAGATTTGAGGACTGAGCCCTCACATAGTTTGGTCATTTGTATATCAACTTGTTCATCATCATGACTTACGACCTTAATAATTTCCATTTTTTTAACAGTTCTTTGTGGTATTGACATCAGTACATCATAACATAACATCAGTTATGCAGGATGGATGGGGGGAGGAAAGTGGGTCAGATTTATTTTTCTTAATTGGAGGAAAACTAACTTTTAACTAATTCTGTGCATTAAAATTAACAAATTGAATTATGATGATGATGATGATGAAGAAATAGCACTTCTTTTACATCATCACATCGATTTCACGAAGAACTATGGGTGGTATTCTGAGTGATGTCTGCCCCCCAAAAAGACTCTCCGAAAGTTTGCAGAAGTCCATTTGAGGCACTCTGCAGACTTGAACCGTAGATTTAGACAGACCTTGTCACTCGTGGACTTCCCGGGGATCTACCTATTAAGTTCACAAGTCTAGAGGAGTGGTGAAGTCCGGACATTTGGATTCAGCCTTTATCTTCATGTGTTGGTTGTACAGCTGAATGACTGGTTCCCTACTTCTGGTTGGATGTTTTCTCTTTAGTGTCGTGAAGAAGTCGGGTGCTCGTAAAATCTGGTTCCACTGGGCACGAGGGGGTTTGTCGTCTTTGTTCTCTGCTCTATTTCAGCATGTTCGACTAAATTTGAGGCTTTAGCTACTCGTGATGTTCCAGTTAATGTTTAGCATGCTGCTAAAAGATGTTAAAAACAAAGTTTATAAAAGTGATGAGTTGTTCCGCATCAAGTCAAGAGAGAGCAAAGAGTGATTAATGTCACAGTGCCATAAAACCATTATTCATCTGAACACAGTAGAGAAAAAAATACATCATATAAAACATCATTCATTTTTTTGTTTGTTTTGCATTTACAAAAGATATTTTTGAATCTAAATGAAGGTGGTTACATTTAAGCTGTATAAATGAGAGTGGATATGGTGTTGAATAGAAAAGATATTTAGAAAATATTTTATCTGTGAACTCTCTGCTGAAAGGACTCATAGATCTGCCCGGCAATGAGGCCAACACATCTTTCATGGACCAGAACTCTTGACTGCCTGGAGAATCTCTGATTGGACTTAGCACCTGTCAGTCAAACTGTGGGACTTAGTCAAGCCTACAGGATCACATGGTGCTAATTCAACAACTCAAGGTGTGTCTGCAACTTTCCGATCACACACAAAACATGAAAAAAGATAAAACCCTGCAGGTGTCGTGATTGAAAAGGGAAGTTTGTCTTCTCACCTTGAACTCTGGATTCAAGCTGCTGCTCAGCAGGTTTCACAAACTTCTCCTGAATGTTTCCTTCAATGTTTTCTAGAGTTTCTGTGTTTTCTAGATCTGTGATCCTCAGTGAGAATCCAGCAGAGGACCAGTCGCACTGTGGATGTTTCATTCATGACAAAACTACTGATCCAGACTGGACTCTCTCAGACCCACCTGGTACTAAAATATATAGACAACCCAAACATCCTGAAAGGTGACATTTTATCTGGTTCACACAAGAAATTAACTTGTGTGCACAAGTTATGGATCTGAGTAACGTGTGAAAACAAGATCCTAACAATTGCGTATAACTTATCGGCTTCTTCAAGCAAGATACTAACTTGTGCAAACAAGATGCTAACTTACACACGTAAGTGATATTAAACTGTGCGAACAAATTATTTACTCTTGACGTAACGTATACAAACAAAATACTGACTTGTGAGCGAAAGGCATGAACTCATGCAAACAAGATATATAGTCAGATTCCGTGGAAAAAATCCTCCCAACTGATTGAACTTCACCTCCACCTCTTCATGCTATCTCAAACTGCCTGTCAAAACAAAAACTACATGCGAGAACTTTCTCTGCAAAGATTAAATAAGTAGAACCTATAATGCAGTTAATACCAGTTGTTGGTATAAACCTGTGATCTACTCAGAACTTGTTCTATTCTTAAAGTTTGCAGGTGTGTTTTCAGATCTTTACTTATCAGATTGTTTCAGCAGTTTTGTCAAGAATTAACTTCCATGCAGCTGCAGCTCTGAGTCGAATCGCATTCCCGTTGTTCCTGTCTGGACTCTGTTCCAACGCGCAGCTTCACTGAGTCCAAACTCAGACCAGGTGAGTTCACATCAGTCCAGGTTCCAGGCATGATCCAGGTAACTCAATGAAGCTGCTTTGTGGAAACAGAGCCTGAAGGAAGAGTTATATTCATGTCAAATCAGTGACCTGGGAACACTGCCAGCGGTCTCGCCTGTTCAACAGCAGCCAGGTGAGCTCTCAGCTGATCTGACCGTGCCAAATGACAGGACCTGTTCTACCCAAACTCTGTATGAGCTGCATCCTGTGGTGTTTCAAATCTAAACGATTGTGTTAACAAACATTAAAGAGACGTGTTCAAATTCAAACTCTGGGAGCTGATTTTTCATCTTCCTTAATTAACATTTACTTTTCATTTAGAAATGAATCGTGATTTAAAATGTTGTTACTCATGCGTCTGCTGCATTTAAAACTAATGTTTAACAACGTTGGTCCATGATCCGTCAAATCGTTCCCCTGTGAGACAATGTTGGGCAACGTTACACCCCCAAAAAACACAAAACTACTTTCCATACAGAAGAGTTTCGTGGAAACATATTTTGGGCAGAAAAAGGAAAATAAAACAGACGAGGTCAAGATTTAGGAAGTTTAGACTTTTAAAGTCAAAGTTTTGATTGAATAAGTCAACATTATGTTATTCATCACAGAGAATCAGGACCCAATGTTCAACGACAGATTCTGGGAACAGTCCGTTTT
Source organism: Xiphias gladius (assembly GCF_016859285.1). NCBI lineage: Eukaryota > Metazoa > Chordata > Actinopteri > Istiophoriformes > Xiphiidae > Xiphias > Xiphias gladius. The sequence continues at coordinate 179,338 of NC_053401.1, read as the reverse complement.
ATTCATTCATTCATATATGAGGAGTAAAAAGCCTTTTAATCTCGTAAATAAAGTTATAAAGTTTAAAAAAAATACATTTGTAATTCTTATTGTAGAGAAGTTGCAATATTAGGAGAATAAAGTTGTATCATTTCATGAAAAAGACAACATTTTGGGAATAATATGATATTTCGACAGTAAAGCTCTAAAACTGAGAAAATGTTGTAATATTTCCAAACTTAACTTCTCATGTTTCCAGACAAAGAAAACAACTTTCAGTGTTTTGAGAATAAACTCTTAATGTTTTAAAAGAAGGACGGAATATTTGGAGAATGAACTCATACAATTTGGAGAAAACAAACTATAAATATAGCAACAAAACTTTCTCATATTCATATTCCTCCTGACAGAGGCCTAATTCTCTGCTGCAATTGTGCTACACAAAATCAAATGATGACTGTCCTATTGTGGAAAAGAGTAAACCTGCCCTAATAGGACTCCACACTTACCTGAGAAACGTTTACGACCTGAGCCCCTCCCAGTTAGAAAACCCCTCCCTCCGGTTCCCCGGTGACGACGACGCTTCCTGATACACCTGGTCAGGTCGACATCAGCAGTTTGTTCCGGAATAAGCTGCCGATGGTTGTGTGTCAGACTCCAACGCCTGCAGCATGAAGAGACGCAACCAGCAGCTCCAGGCTTAAAAACAAACCGTTGCGTGAGTACATTCGTTCTTTATGCAGAAAACTAAGGTCAATGCAGACAAACACTTGTTGTTCCAAAAACTTTCAGCCAAACCCGCTGATTTAAAGTTTTCGCTTCCGTTTAGGCTGAAAAAATTCTACAATCATGGCAGAAAATGTGCAAGGACCTTTCTAAAGGTTCACCTGCTCGACTCGGCTCTGAAATCGGCCGCTTTCAACGCTCGGGTCACAGAAGATCTAGTTTCGTGAGTCGGTTCTCGGTGGAAACGGGCTAAACAAACGAACTGGAGATCGCTTACACGCGTTCAGATTCATTTAAATCGCCAAACATGTCTCGGTGTGTTGGATTTTCTTTAACTTTTAGCCCAGAAGTTCTGCAGTCTCGGGCGTTTACAGCCTTGGGGGTGGCGAACTCGAGCACAGACGGAGTTTGGTTTTAGTTTCTGTCGATCCAGAACGAACTGTGGGATCCAAGATCCAACTCTGGGACAGGAGGTGAAAGCTGCTGCCTTTGTTCAGCGTTTCTCCACCGACAACCTGTTTCACACACATGAAGTAAATCCCTGTGTATGCGAGGTCACGTCCGGAGAAGTCTGTGAAAGGCTTGTGTTTATTGTTACAGAGCAGGTGTGAGCCCGTGTGAGAGTCACGGTGTCTGCCGGGACAGAAGGTGTGGAAACAGGCATCGGTCTCAACTAATCAGTTCCCGTTCAAAACAGCTGAGGTCAAGGCTGAGCTGTGGACAAATTCCACCTTCCAAGAGTTTTCACGCCGTTCGTGTCTGAAAATAAACCGACGGGTTATTTAGTCTGAACAGATCTGGAGAAAACCTGAATTAAAGCAGCGACAGTTCGATAAAATGGGACAATAATACTTTGAAACATGAAAACAACTCAGAGCAACGTGTCGGCGAATCCAAAAACCGAACCCGCAGGTTCAGCTCCTGAGGGGCCCTGGGACAAACATTGGTTGTTGGGCCCCCGTTGACCCCAGTCTACATGACAGTCTCGTTATTTCTCCAGAAACCAACCAGGACTCTGCACCTGAAATGATGAGCTGATGAAATTTCATTCATTTATTGATAGAAAATGAATCGGCAACAATCTTGAAAATTGACGAATTGTTTAAGTCGTTTTTTTTAAACAAAAACTCTCCGGTCGCAGCTTCTGACGAGAATATTTCCCAGTTTCTCTGTTTTGTCTGACAGTGAATAAACATGTTTGTGCCTTTGACTGCTGCTCAGACGAAACAGGCAATCTGATAATGTTGATATGTTGTTTTTCTTCTGACCTTTAATTCCCTGAACAATCAATCGATTATTGAAGGAAATACCTGTCAGACGTATCGATGATGAAGACACCTGTTGGTTCTCCTCTGATGGGATTAAAACGACCTCACCCACGGTTTTTCTGTCTCTTCATGACTCAACACGGTGAAGAAATTAAAGCAACTTGATAAAACACAAGTTCACAACGAACGAGCGACAAACACGAACTGAAACAGTTCAGGTCTTAGAACTGGATTTGGACACAGAGTCCCTCTACAAGACCAGGACCTCAACATGGAGGACGGAGGTCCAGTCAGAGCTGATATTTTACTGTTACTGTTTTGAATTGAACAGCAATATTCCATCTTTTAATTCAGTGGATCTTTTATACAAGTTTCCATCTGACTGCAATATGTTGACTGACTGAGTTTATTCAGTATCAGATTACTACGAATCAGCCGATGATGAATGTTGGGATGAAATTTAAGACCTCAGTTAAACAAGGGGACAGAGTTTTGGTGAATATAACTGTTTTAAAATCATTTCTACAGTTGAATTTCACTGCCTGTGTTGACGAGGAACTGTTTCAATATTAAAAACATCATTCTATTCAGACAAAATATTGTTAAGAGCATAAAGAGCTGAGAGCCAAAGCCGTCCAAACTTCACTCATGAAAACTGGGAAAGTTTATGAATTGAGAATAATTGTTTTCAAATCATTCCTTGGTTTATTTAGAACTGTGCACATTCAGAATAATTTTAATAATAATAATTTTTTATTTAAAGGGTCTGTTCACCACCATACTTCCTCCTAACGTCTGGTGGTACCTGACCATGCACATGAGACATCTGTTTTTAATGTCTCTAAAATAAAGGTTTCACAGACATTAAAAACATTCAGCGTTACAGTGGCCGCTGAATTTCTCCACTAAAGTGATGAAAACACGAATAAACCACAGTTTATAATCTGTGCGCACGGATTTGTTAACCAAGAGTACGGACTTACACGCGGCTCTTTTTTTTTTTTTTTCTCAGCTGACCCCGGGGGGGCTCCGTACAGGATGGGTGATTGTGACATACAGCTGGTGACCGCCATCCATTTGCAAGAGGTGGAACTGCAGGAGAAACCTGCAGACAACCAGCAGGGCACAAAGAACAACCATGGTGAGTCTGAGATCAATAACCAGCAGTGCTGATCATCAGTCTTTACTTTATTACCCAGTAATATTTCTTTGTATTCATTTTAACTTTTGCAAACAAGATAACATCCTGAAGTTTGATCCATTTTTCCTCTAAGGGGTGAAGTTTCTCTTAATGTGAGTCGAGGCTGGAGAGAGAGAGGCTGTCGAATATTGGACCGATTTATAAAAGTCTGTGAGATAAATCTGGGTAGAAAGAAAAGTTAGGTGAGTTCTGCAGGAGGCCTGAGCGACACAACAGCGTGAAACGCTGCAAACAACAAGACATCATATGTCAGACAGATAAAACAAATCGAAAACATCACTACATGACTAGCAGGGTCAAAAAGACCCATGAACAGAGATGATTCACAGAGAATCCGTCCTCGGTCTTTCTCCCCGTTACATCCGGTCAGATTTTATTTATACAGTCTACAATCTGCGCAGCACCCGACCTCTTCTCTCCTCAGAGCCTGAACTGGATGAGGAAGAACTCCCGAAAACGCCATTCAACAGGAAATAAACGGAAGAAACCTGCCTGTGCATCAGGGACAGGGAGCAGATATGCACCCAGTGTCCACTTTATTATGTCCACCAGGACAAAACGGAAGTTGTCTACGCCATCAACTCTGAGATAAAGCCTCCTTTAGTGGATGATCACTTTGGAGGATGGAGTTTGTTATACTGAACGGTGTCGCTAATAATCAGAACACACGCACCCCGACAACCAGGGATCTGGGAGACGATAATCTGAGACGATACACTGATCCAGCTCCTGTCAGATAAAGTAAAGGCTCCGTTCAACGTTAACCCGGCGTCTCTGTCCTCCTGCAGCAGCAGATCAGACGTACACGGTGGAGGAAGCTGTGGAAATGATCGGCTTCGGTCGGTTTCACATCCTGCTGTTCGTCATCATGGGGAGCTCCAACGTAAGAATCACTGACTTTTACATGATCGGGTCCAAACGTAGGAGTCAGATCTGCAGACGGAACCGATGGTCCATTAGATCTTCATGCATCTGGTGTCTGATTTAATAAGACTGGGACCATTGATATGTGGATACGTGGGCTTTTGTATCCGTGTGTGTCTGTGTGTTTACGTATGCGCAGATAGTGGAGGCGATGGAGATCATGCTCTTGGCTGTAGTTTCTCCTGAGATTCGATGTGAGTGGCGTCTGGACGACTGGCAGGTGGCTCTAGTCTCCACTGTGAGTTCTTACATAATCAATGACTGGACTATTTTATTATCAGTGAACCTCTTCGCAACCCAGAGGAACGTCTTGACGTGTCAAAACCCAGTAATCAATTATTTACCCCATAGAAAGAAAATGCTGTGTGTTTGGTTTTATAACTGACCCTGTGTGTTTTTTATCAGATGGTGTTTTTTGGTTTCATGGTGTGTGGCGTCCTGGGCGGATACATCGCTGACAGATACGGGCGCTGGAAGGTTAAACACACTTTAAAATTTACACTGCAGATTACATTTGTCCTGGACTGGCTGCCTGACTGTCTGTGTGTGTGTGTGTACACACGTAATCAGGTGGTGTTTGGAGGTTTTGTGTGGAGCGCCTACTTCTCCTTCCTCACCTCGTTCGCTCCGTCCTACGGTTGGTTCGTCTTCCTGCGCAGCATGGTGGGCTGCGGGGTCGCAGGAGTGTCGCAGGGGTCAGCTGATCCACACATCTGGAAACACACCAGAACGCACATCAACACTAAAAGAAAATGTTCTTTTTAAAGGGTCAATTCACCCCAATTAAAAACATGCGGCCAGGTTTTCAGGTTTCGGGTGAATGGAGTTTAGTTTGTGCTGCTCACACGTTTGAAACGTGACATTTAAAACATCCAACGGCAACATGTGTGTCAGAAACAACACGTGAGTCTCTCTGAGTCCACGACATTGTTCACAAACTTCACTCCATCATACAGATTTTCATGTATGAAACCTACAGAAAACCCTTTCAGCTAAAAAGACACAGTGGATACAAACCAATGAAACACACAACACTGATGTAAAATACACAACATAGAATATGAACCAACATTAATATCAAGTCACATAATAAGCTTATTCTCAGTCACTCAGAAGAAAAGTCAGTCAGTTATGTTGCTGTACAGATTCTGCCGTAAATAAAAAGTAAATATACTAGTTGCTTAAATGTGTTTATGTATTTTTTTTGTAAAACTAGCTCAACTTTAGTTTTCAAGGAGGTTTGAGTTCACCAGTCCTATACCTTCATTTAAAAGAGTTTTTAGTGCGTTTTGTCGCTTGTTTCTTCAGTTTTGATGTTTAAAAATATGAATGTAGTTAATTAGGTAACACTTTATTTTCCAGGTTTGTTGTTTCTACAAAGAAATGTGTAATTTGGAACAAACTTCAGGAAAATTAGAGTCAAAGTCCGGCCACTGTTCAGTTGATCTGTTCGATTTAAAAGCAGTTGGAACCTCTTTGAAAACAGCTGCTCCGTTAAAGCACAAGAAAAGTTTTTTTTCATCATTCACTGATTATTGGAAACTGCTGACTTAGACCTGCTGTGCACTGATTAAAAGGGTCTAGGTTATGCTAATTTAGCATTTAACTGGAACTGATTATTTGGTAGTTTACCAGTTGGACACTGTCTGTATTGTAACATTCTTTCCAGGAACCCTTCTAGGAAATTATCAGGAATTTATTGACCTGTAAAATTAAGCATCGCCATGTTTAAATGTTGTTATGTGGTGAAAGGTTGTTAAAAATGTACAGTAAAAAAAAATAGGAATGAACGAATCTTGTGGCACTCGTTGAGCCACTGAGCCAGATGATCTACGCACTCGTCTGGAGACAGTTTTCTTCTGTGTTTGTGTTTTTATTTTGAGTGAGCTGGGCCTTAACATTTCGGTCACATTTGCTTTTACCTTTAGGTTTGTGTTGAAGACGGAGTTCATCCCAACAAAGTATCGGACCTACCTGCTGCCGCTGGCTACTGTGAGTCTGAGTGCAGTCTCTTTATCGTCTACTGTAAAAACCACTTTCACCAGTTTGATCCTAGAGATTATTGCGGATGAAGACCAACAGTGAAGTCACCACTTCGTGTTGCCACAGTTTCTCTGTTCGCTGTTTGTTCTCTACCGGTTAAAAACAGAGTCAAAACCGTCGCCTGACAGGATTTAAACACTGTAAAGCTGCACATGTGTTATTATCAACTTTTTGAAATAATTTAATACCATCTGATCCCTGTCCGATGTGTGATGTCATGGGTGCAGATTTCCCAGCATGCTCTCTGCCTCCGTTTGTGTATCAGATCTTCTGGATGATTGGCTCCATGCTGATCATCGTTCTGGGGATGGTGGTGGTTCCCTCTCTGGGCTGGAGGTGGATGATCCGGCTCTCTGTGACCCCCAGTGTCATCCTCATCTTCCTCTTCAAGGTGAGACGTCTTCCTCGCCATATAGTTGTTACCGTCCTTGCCGATGTCTTTACCAGTCCTCTCCGTGTGCCTGTCAGTCAAGGTGTGCGTGGTCCAGGACAGCACTGGCCAGTCACAATACGCACTAGCAACACACAATATGTAATCAATCAATTAATCGATCAATCGACCCTCACCGACCCGACCTGAGTCGGGTTGATTGACGACGTCATTTTAACCGGAGAAGGCAGCGGCCACAAACGAGACGCTGCTGACATTACCTGCATGTTTTCTGCATCAGCCTTTGATCATAAAAAATAACCGGGAGAGATTTAATTGAATTTGATTAATCCAGGTACTTTCTGACCGAGAACCAGATCCAAAAACACTATAAACACTGCTCTAGTTTGAAGACATTTACAGAAGTGTTCATGTAAATCCGTAAATGTCCCCTCTGTGTTTCCTCAGGACAAACTGACTTGTCGCTCTCTCTGTCTGTATTGATCTTCAATCAGTTTATTCCAGAGTCGGCTCGTTACAACGTGTCAGCAGGAAACGTTCAGGCTGCTGTTAAAACTCTGCAGTGGATTGCTAAAATGAACAGAGCTTCTCTTCCTCCAGGACGACTGGTGGAGCCTCCTGAGGTGCATTCACTCTGGTGTTAAACGAACCAGACCTTTATTTCTAATTTTGTTTCTATCTTTTGTCTATAGACCATATTTTAGTAACAGGCCCAACTTAATGCTTCCTTCGTGTTTAACTGTTCTCTTTATAGATTCAGTATAATTTAGGTGAAGTTATGGAAGATATCCAAGGTAGACTCTGCATGCAGATGTTTGGTGTAAATAACCTTGTACGTTTGTTTCAGAAAGAAAGAGGCAATTGGAGGATTCTGCTCAGTTCATCTTTCAGGAGAACGTCTCTACTGCTGTGGTACTCATGGTAATGGTATTTTATTTATATACTTTTCAGAGACAAGTTACAACGTGCTTCACAAACAATTAAAGAGTACTAAAGTAAATTGGATTAAAGTAAAGCGCAAATTTACCAGATGAAATTAACAGAAGATGTCATGCAAAAGCAGGGAATGAAGACAATTTCCGCGGCATTGTGAACCAAGTTAGAAGTGGTTGTATTAACTCAGACAGGAATACAGGAATAACTCAGACTAATAATAGAATTTAATAAAAGCCCAGGTTACAGTTTAAGTGCTTTGCAGATTAAAAAAAAGTTTTGTTTGTTTTTAAAAATTTTTTTTTAATTTCTTTAAAATAAACAAAAACCAAAATTTAGTTTAGTGATGTTTTATTTTAAATTTTTTAAAGTAAGGTGAGTTCATTTTATTTGTATGAATTCCCTAATTCATACATACATACATTAATAAAAAGAGATGAAGTAACAGGAACTGTCTGAAATGGAAGCTAAAATAAAAGCAAACTGGAGTATGGAGAGAGAATTTCTGCTGCTGGTAGACAAGCACCAGAGAAGAAAAATGATATTAGTTTATTTTTCATATCGAAGGGTTCAGACAGTGAATATGATGGAAATTATTGCAAATGCCAGCTCTTTTTTTGTCTTTGTGCCCCTGACAAAAGTGATGTAACATCCTGTCAAATGATCGAATCAATTCAGATAGTCGGCTAAAGTGATCCTGTTGTAGATTACACACACATGGCTTCAGATAATGTCCCGTTATTCATCATGACCGTGGTAAACTGTACAATCACTCTGAAATTCTGAGACCCTTGCCCCTCTCTAAGATTTGGAGTCTTTTTAAGTTGTAAGAGATTTGATGACAACCTTTTATTCTTAAGGTTTTGTGTAAGAAAGAAAGCGAAGCTTTTTTACTTTTAGCAGTTTGATAAATACAGGCCCAGGGTTCCAGGGTTCAACTTTCTGACTGATGGTCTTTTCATCGGTCAGGTTCGTGGCGTCCTTTGCCTACTACGGTTCAGTGCTAAGCAGTTCGGAGCTGTTGGAGAAAAACTTGTTGTGCGTGACGGACGCCGACAGGGAACATCAGGTCAAACACAGCCACGAGGACGGACTGTGTTACTGCATCCCCTTCGGATTCAGCGACTACCAGACGCTGCTCATCAGCTGCCTGGGAGAGGTTGCACGTAAGTCGTCGGCAGGGATCCAGAGCTGCGTTTAACAGAGTTTTGAGGTTTATCAGTTTTCAGCTACAGCCACGTCGTTTCAGGATGATAGAAACACAGACATCGCGAGTCCAAATTCACCCCAGGAGAACTCCACACACTTCGGAGACTTTTGACAAGTCACCAAACAAACTCTGTACAATTTTCTGAGTATTTAAGGGATCACGAAATATCCAAATTTGTTTTATGACTCAAGTGCTAAATAGTGTAGTTTGTAAATTTTATCCCCCAACTACCTGACGGTCTAAATGTTGCTTCTGAACCTTCTCTCTACCAATAGCATCCTCCATTTTAGACTCACTGGCTCCCCGTTTCCTCAAAGATCAGCTCTGTCAAGACGGTTTGTTATTGGTCAACAGAGCACGTTTGTGGGTCAAAGCTCATCAAAGATGCATTTAAAAAATCTTGCACAGATCTAGTGCTGCTAAGCATCACTCCAGTCGATAAGCAAGTTAGAAGCTGTGTGTCACCTTTGATTTTACATGGTTTATATAAACTGGAATGTGAAAGACCTTTCTCTGTCTGAGTAGTGTTTTTTTGTTACTTTACACCTGCCTGAAGGTGTTTTCATGATGATGGTCTTGGATCAGATCCACTGTCTAACCCTCACCTCCTCTTTCCTCCCAGTGGTCCCGGTAAACATCTGTCTGCTGAATGTGTTCGGACGGAAGATGAGTCTGACGGTCCTGCAGCTGCTGGCGGCCATTTTGTTCATGATGGTCAATATCTGCACCACCATGTAAGAACCTCACGGACCCTTCTTCTTTGTCTGGTGGTTCATCGACTGTGTGCAGGTTCATGGGTCCTCCGGTCTGACTTCCTGAGCTCCTTCTGTCCCTGTCTTTCTCTCCAGGTTTGGGTTCACAGCGTTGCTGTTCCTGCTCCGGTCTCTGGTCTCCATGAACTTTAATGTGGTTTATATTTACACCGCTGAGGTATGTCCAAACTGGTTTTACTGCTGGTTTTGACTGAGGTGGTTTTTGTCTCCCAGCTTTCTATCAATCAGGTCTCAGGTAACAGGTGTTTTTTTATTCCCAGGTGTATCCCACCGTGGCTCGGTCTCTAGGGATGGGTTTCTGTACATCGTTCAGTCGGATTGGAGGAGTAATCGCTCCATTTATCGCTCAGGTTGGTTCAGTTTTCTGCACGGGAACCGCTCAGGTGAGTTCCAGGTGTCTCTGTCGTCCATGTTTGACGTTAATCTGTGTGAACTTCAGGTGTTGATGTCTCAGTCAGTGATTCTGGCTCTCAGTCCATTCGCTGTGGCTTGCGTGGTCTGTGCTCTGGGAAGCTTTCTGCTGCCGATAGAAACTAAAGGACGAGGCCTGCTGGTGAGAAATAAGTTACTGTTTGCACTTAGTACAAACTTTATTTCATCTTTTATCCCAGAACAAACATTCTGGTTTTAATTTTCTTTTTCTTTTTTCAGCAAAACTCTTGACGTCTCCACTATTAAATTTCTGTTGCTGTTTGTCATTTTATCATCACACGTGAGATCAGGTGTTACATTGCATTTCATTATCATTCTTAAGTAGATTAATTGATTAATTTATGAATGAAAGATGGATAATAAGTCAGAGAACACCTCTGTTTAGATAGCTTCAGATTAGCATGTGTTATTCAAATGTTCTGTACAATTAAAAACTATATTTCATACAGCTAATTAATTTTGCAGTAAATAGAGGCAAAGTGTCAGGCAAGATCACTAAAGAGAGGTTTTCATTCTTTTTTTTAAATTTCTAATCACATAACCAGTAACGATTAGAATTAAAAGTATATTTTCAATTCTTATTACTGTCAATGTTGTAATCACCACAGGAGGGAGCCTGCTGTTTATAGAACTTTATATAAAGTTGTTTTCATGTTTAACCTATTTTTTTTTTATGTTTTTATTTTTATGTGTAAGTTGGGCACTTATTGTTCTACAGAAAGTTTACATGTTTATGTGATAATATGTTCTTTTCCTTGCATGGATTCTTACACATGCATAAGGCACAAGAGTAGATAAGTTCAGCAGGCTCTCATATTTAAACGTGCTGACCTCATCCTCTGGTGACAGGAAGAATTTAGGGATGACATGGGTAGACGACAGGTTCTGGGAAACTTGTCTAGGCAAAGTATCTGAAGTCTAGGGGGGTTGGCAGTGTCCGTATATGGTGACACTGAGAGGGGAGTATAACAGACACAGCTGCTGCTCTCTTACTGTTTAGGCAGCTCCAGTCTTTGTCAAATTGTCATTACCTGCTACTGATTCTGTCTTTAGTGCGACTAAACCGAACTCGTCATTAAACTTGTTAGAGATTGTTTGTGGGTGTCTTGACTCTTTTTTTCAACTACTTGGACACCGTCGCTTAAATCCACAATTACATTATGTTTTAAAGAATGGTGTGTTTAAAATGAAAAAGATGAATTTAGCCGTTAAAGTATACAATTAAAATGGTTGGAAATATTATTTCTGTAACTATCACGACAAAATCTTTATTTATTTTTAATTTTTTTAAATTTAGCCAAGAAAGCCTCATGAAAATTAAAGTCTCTTTTGAACAGTGCCCTGGCACTACCGAAGATCAGACAGAAACACAAACTATGTCAAAAAAAAGAAATGCAATTATAACCTCAAGAGGAAAACTTTTAATACAATCAAAGATTTTATCGCAGAAGAAACCTAAATGTCTGACACCATAAAATAAATCAGACCAGTCTGAAACTACAAGTTAATTAACCTAAAATTCCTCAACTCAGCAGCAGCCAGAGGAGAAAAGAGCATGATTTCAGTTTTAAAATGTGTCTTTTACCTCATTCAGTGAGAAACTGTAGAGCAGAGATGGTCACATTTCGTTGACATATTGAGAGGAGAAGAAAAAAAATCAAGCTGTATAAATATATTTTTAAACTCTTCATCAGAAGACGAAAACATCTGCTGGTCTGTGTATTAGGACTGAGGAGGTGCTAATTAGTGGATTCATTAATCACAGGTTTGGCGCACCACCCAGTGGGCACCTTAAGTGAACCAAATCAAAGACACCCACAAAGCTACATCATGACCAACAGTGAGTCCTACATTTACTGAGAAACTTCTACCTTCGGGGAGTCTGCACCACCTCTCTGCTGTTTCTGACTGTTGAGTGTCATTCAGCTCAACATCTGAAAACTTTATATTTTCTTATTTATTTATTTATTATTACTGTTATTATTTATAAACAGGCTAAATGGACTGGTTATGTTTAATATATTATTATTATTATTATTATTATTTATGGACAGAGACTGAGTGGAGTGTACTGCCACCGTAGAGAGAATAAACCCTTTGATTGATGTAACGTGACATTTACTGAAACTTTATGCTTTCACCCCAATGAACGTAACGAGCTGAGATTCGAAAGAGAAGTTGTTCCTTAATTTTTTTTTTTAATCAAAGTGTGTTTTTTTAAAGTGTGTAATGAACCTGATGGCCTCATGGTGGCGCTGTTGTTTCTGTAAATGTTGAAAATGAGGATGAAGATGATCTCGGGCTCCTGATCTCCTCCTGCTAATCTCCTTGGCTCAGACACTCACTCAGATTACAGGTTACTGTCTGTCCTCAGGGGGGCGGGTCTGCTCTTCACTGACCCCGCCCCCCTGACCTCAGACACTGTTTGTTTGTTTCTGTGTGTGTGTGTGTGTGTGTGTGTGTGCGTGCGTGCGTGCGTGCGTGTGTGTGTGTGTGTGATTAAAGTGGATTTAGTGTTGGACTGGCAACAGTAGAAGATGAAGCCAAGCAGCAGACAGTCAGCAGCTTTCTGAGACGTGAGTACACACTGACTCATTTAACACATTTACATGAGTGAACATTATCTTGAAGTGTGTTTAAAAACTCTAAACTGTGTTGCAGAACGTGAAGCTTTAGTCTTTCAATTAGGCAGAAGTTAACTCTGCTAAATTTAAACAAATTGATTATTTTTTATCATCGGATTCTTCTGATGAATTTGGACATAGTGTTTTTTCTTGTATTTCTGTCTCTGTTGCACAGTCAGGCTGCCGTGAAGGCAGGAGACAGCGGATTTATAGCTTCGGTTGTATATTGTGTATTATAAAGTAGGTAGGACAGGTTACTTGTACTATGTATACTGTATATACTCAAAGATGTAACCATGTCACCCTGCCCATATGGCGTTAAAATCTAAAACAAAACAAAACAAAACAAAAGAGTAAAGTTTTAATTATCAGTACACTTATCATAGTAAAATTGACCAGTAGTCGCTGCCCAAGACTGTTAACGTGGCTGGTTGAGCCAGACTTCGCCCACCCTGAGTCTGGTTCTGTGGGAGGTTTGTTCCTATAAAGGGGTGTTTTTCCTCTTCGCTGTTACCAAGTGTTTGCTCATGGTGGAACTGTTGGGTTTCTCTGTATAATATTGTAAAGTCTTGACCTCACTCTGTGCCTTGAGATAATTTGTGTTGTGATTTTGAGCTATATCAATAAAATTGACCTGAATTGAACTAAAAAGAATTCATGTCCAGTTCTACAAACATACAACATCAACATTTAAGATTATTAAAATATCAAAGAACCAGTGCCTCAACAATCGTACAGGTTTGATACTGTAAAATGATTCATTTCAATATGCACATTGTAATCGATCAAATGTGTCCAGATTGTGTCTATTATCTCAATATTTTACAGTTTGTTTTGTAAACTGTTTGTTATCAGCTGTATGTCTGGTTGCTGTGTGTGTGTGTGTGTGTGTGTGTGTGTGTGTGTGTGTGTGTGTGTGTGTGCGTGTGCATGTGTGTGTGTGTGCATGTGTTGGTTGGTACTTGGTACAGATGGATCTGTTCTGTATGAGCCTCTTTGTTTCTATTCACACAGATTCACTGTGACACACACTGAAATCCTGTAAATGACGACTGGTCATGTGACTAACAACAGACTGAGATCATTATAAAACATTTAAAGCCGACAATGACAGGAAACTTTTTATTATAATAATAAGAGGAAAAAGAAAAACTGCAGCTCGAGAAGATTTATATGAAGAGTAATAACTTAAAACTAAAAAGAAAAAGTTTACAAAAGTTTAACAACAGTTATACAGCAACGCAGAATGGGAGTGGAATTATTCACAGTTAAAAAATAAAAAATAATAGCAACAGCAATGTGGGTGTGTCACACACACACACACACACACACACACACACACACACACACACATATGCACCGATCAGCCACAACCTTAAAACCATTTACTGGTTTTAAGGTTGTGGCTGGCTGGGCCACTCAAGGACATTCACAGAGTTGTCCCTAAGCCACTCCTGCGTTGTCTTGGCTGTTTGCTTAGCGTCGTTGTCCTGTTGGAAGGTGGACCTTTGGTCCAGTCAGAGGTCCTCAGTGCTCTGGACCGGGTCTCCATCAAGGATATCTCTGTACTTTGCTTGGTTCAAATTTCCCTCAACCCTGACCAGTCTCCTTGTCCCTGCTGCTGAAAAAACATCCCCACAGCATGATGCTGCCCCCCCCATGCTTCACTATAGGGATGGTATTGGGCAGGTGATGAGAGGTGCCTGACAGGACACTTAGTTTCCCCCAGACCTGACACTTAGACTCGAGGTCAAACAGTTAAATCCTGGTTTCGTCAGACCAGAGAATCTTGTTTCACACAGTCTGAGAGTCCTTCAAGTGCTTTTTTGAAAACTCCAAGCAGCTTTCATGTGTCTTTCATTGAGGAGTGGCTTCACCACTCTGCCATAAAGCCCAGATCTGTGGAGTGCTGCAGTGATGGTTGTCCTCCTGGAAGTTTCTCCCCTCTTCACACAAGATCTCTGGAACTCGGCCACAGTGACCAGCGGGTTCTTGGTCACGCTTCCCATTGGTACTAGTTTGATAAAAACTGTTGGCAAAGTCACAAGGTCCACTTACTGCAAATTCTTCCACAGTGACTCACTCTGCCGATGAAGGCCATGAGATGTGGCTGAAAACGGCCGAAAATTTCAAGTGGACCTTGCTAAAGATTTTTAGTTGCCACCATTGTCATCTTAATAAACATAATAAAAATTTTAGTTGGAGTATGAGGAACAGATCATAGATAAAATCAAGGCAAAAAGGAGAGTTTTTAACAGGAACTTGCAGCCTCTGTTTCAGAGTCAGAATTCAACAGTTTGGGTCCAGAAGTACAGAGAACAGTTCCACTGTGTGTCAGAGTTTTTGGTAAAACTCGAGTTTCTGTCAGCTGTTGACAGGAGCACAGATGATAAAATACCTGCAGTTACTGAGCCGGATGAACATTCAGCTTATGCTCTGTTTCAACCTCCGACAGAACAGACCTACAGTATGTCTGTTTTAAATGACACAGTACCGCTGAATGCATCTACATGCACACTGATATCCGGTTATGATCAGGATTGTAGTGTCTGAGATGCTGAGAAATCAAGACACAAACTGAACATAGATTATCAGAAACAGTGGATACTGTTAGAGTCATTTAAACATGGAGGTGAATAACCACGTTTCTCATGTTCCATCCTGAACATGATCAAAACCAGGATGAGAGTCAACACCGGGATACTAATGTGCGTGTAAACATACTTAGTAGTGATTGTCTGGAACTTTAAGACTCCATGTTTTAGTCTGGTCTTAAACTCTTCTCTCAGCAGGAGTTCAGGTTTTATCAGCAGACGTCTGGACTTCATCCAGCAGCTTCACCGTCACACTGTTGCAACCTGGCACACACTGTTAGAGATCGGTAAACACTGGCACACACTGTTAGAGATCGGTAAACACTGGTACACACTAGTTAGTTGTGTCTGTTGAATTTTATTGTCGAAAAACAGGAAACCATTTCACCCGTCATTTTCGATTTGTTTTTTGTTGTTTGTTTTGATTTTACGAAACCAGACTTTAAGGCTCATTAAAATACTAAAAAACTTGTTAAGATGGTCATTTTTTAAAATTCATTTTTGCAGTATAATTACTTTTGTCATGACCAATCAGAATAAGTTAGATGATGTAAAATTAGGGTCCCCTTCAACCTCTTCTAGTTGTGACTTGAGAGTTTTATTTTTAAGTACAAAACTAAACAAAGTAATTCAGTTTTAAAAAGTGCAACCCATTTCCAAAGTCACAATTTCACCTGTACTACCCTCACCTCCCTCCACCTCCTACCCCCACCCCCCTGATCGAAAGTAAATTTTTTCATTTGCAAACGAGAAATTTGACGAAAAAATCTTAACTCTGTCCACTTACTGGATTTTTCGGGAGCTTTTGACAACATTTTATGGTCTATCTCAGCAAATGGAGTTTGCTCAGTCGGAGAAATTAAATAATTATGGTAGAAACTACATAGGGCAACTTTGGTAATATTTATGTATTATAAATCAAAAATAACAGTGGTCCTTGTATGGAGCCCTGATGAACACCACACTGTAATCTCACCTAGAAAGAATGGAAACCATCGCATTAACACATTATTCATTGATGGAAATATAGCTTTATGCCATAACCATGCTGAAAAATGAAAATCATACTTTTGTCACGTCTTTAGAAAGTTGTTGTGGCTATAGACTTGGACGAATCACATGTTATTCCATTTCCTGTCCTTTCAGCCTCTCTCTGACATCAGCAGGCGAGCTGGAGTCCCTCAGTGACATCAAAATCAACAGGTGACGGCCTTCCCATGGTGCCCTGCTTCCTCTTGGGTCGCCATGGGAGACGAGTCTTACCCAGACTTCCGAGCTCAGGAGCTGTTTGATAAATTTGTATCGGCGTCGACCTGCAGGACAGTGCTGCGGTCCTTCAGCCAGCTGTGTGAAAATCTGCAGCTGGACCAGAACACCGCTGAGAGGCCGCTTTACCAACCAATCAAACGTCGCCTCAACTACTGGAGGGCCAATGCCCTGTGGGCCAAATTGGACAGAAGGGCAGCACAGCAAGAATACCTGAAGGCCCGCATCTGCAACAATACCACGGTACATATACTGAGGAGAGCTAACTAGGACTAGTAAACTACTACTGTTAATTAGAGTAGCCCTTTAAGAACAACAGTGTAATGTAAAAACACAATGTTGATTACAAAACCCTAAGCAGACATAAAAGTAGTGACATAATGAAAATGAAAGCACAAACTACTGAGTGTCTCTGATTAGTCAGCTGTGTCCTCTCTCTCTCTCTCTCTCTGACTGGTCAGTGTGTGATTATCGGGGCAGGGCCCTGCGGTCTGAGGATGGCAGTGGAGCTGTGCTTCATGGGAGCTCGGGTGGTGCTGCTGGAGAAGAGAGACTCGTTCTCCAGGAACAACGTGCTCCACCTGTGGCCCTTCACAATCTTTGACCTGCGTGGCCTCGGAGCCAAAAAGTTCTACGGAAAGTTCTGCGCTGGCTCCATCGACCACATCAGTGAGTGTTTGATCTATTTTACATATGTGATCAAAACAGCTGGATTGTCCTATCAGCACCGCATGTTTCCTGTCGTCAGGTATCCGTCAGCTGCAGCTGGTCCTCCTAAAGGTCGCCTTATTGCTGGGGGTTGAAGTTCATGTCAACGTGGAGTTTAAAAACCTGGTGGAGCCGCCCGAAGACCAGTACAGACACAGTGAGGACTAAAGTTATTTTAATAAAGAGGCGGATTTCTTTAATTGGTTGTAAATAAAATGATCTGTCTGTATACCTGTGTACCTGTGTACCTGTCCAGAGGTGGGCTGGAGAATGGAGGTGAGTCCAGAGTCTCATCCTGTCAGTCAACTGGAGTTTGATGTCATAATTGGAGCAGACGGACGCAGGAACACGCTGCCAGGTACAACAACAAAGTCTGCATCTTTATACCCTGAAAGGATTAAAACAGATGAATATCTGTCTTCCAACATTATGTCAGCATTCACCTCAGTGCACAGCTGAGTCTGATAAAAGTTCAGTTTAACCTAATGAAAGTTTGTCCCAGTCTGACAAACTGAGCCTGAGATGTCTTTCAGACTACAAAATTTACAGCTGAGCCCAAGTACAGCTGAGCCTGACAAAATCCATTTTAGACAAGGTTGAGCCAAATCTGAGTCAGAGTCATTCTTCAGACTACATTAAATGCATACTAAAGCAATCACAGCTGAGCCTAAATCCAATCTGTTGAAAGCTGATCTGAGCCTGACACTGTAGAGCTGAGTCTGACAGCACTGTAGTATAAGTCGGTTCATATAACTTCAGCTTGAAGACAGCTGGGTTTAAGTGCATCAAGCCCGGTTTAGACTGATAAACGTCAAGCAAAGACTCAGGAGCTGAGTCTGGGTCATCTTCAGACTTCAGTAAATTACAGACCACACAGAATTCAGCCTCAGCTGTACCTTGAGATTAATGCTAACTAGGCATGTTAACATTTAGCATGTCAGCATGCTAACATGCACGCTTTACATCCTAACTGTCGGAAAACATGAGCATGTTCGTAAACGTTCAGCACGCAGTACAACTGAGCCGAATTCTAAGTCTTATACTGACAAAGGTTAATCCAGATTTGACAGTGCCGAGTTGAGTTCAGACTGAATTAAAAAACAGACTGCACAGTACAGAGAAACCATGACAACTAGTCATAATTATTTTCAAAATGTTTTTTTTAACTTAAAGTAATATGACTTTGTCTCGTAAAATTACAACCTAATCAAAAATCTTACAACTTCATTTCTCGAAATATAACAACTTTAATCTAGAAAATTTAAAAAACTTTTTTTGGTAAAATTACAACCTTATCTTGAAATATTACAGTTTCTCTCACCGTAATGTTACTTTATTCTCAACATATTATGACTATTCTCAAAATATAATGCCTTTATTCTTGTAACATTAAAACTTATAATAATAATTTACTTCTTGACATCAGATTTTCCTTGTAAAATCACAGCTTTCTCTTGAAAAGTTGTGATTTTATTCCAAAACTATTACGACTTTCTTTCTCAAAATCTTACACATTTTCCTCTAAGTATTGTGACCTTTGCCTCTCAATGTTACAACGGTATCGTTTGAAATAATGACTCAAAATACAGACTTGATTCTTAAAATCTCAGGTTAGTTTTTCCCAACATTCGCCGTGATACTTCATCATATTGTGTTTACCATCCCAGGAGGAATTTAGTTTTACAGGCTGCACATGTACATTTTAATTTGTTAGTTTTATTTAGATTTACCTGTTTGTATTAATTCATCTGATTGGACAGAATATGATCCTTCTGATCAGTCTCTTTTTAACTGTCTTTGTGAACAGGTTTCAGGCGTAAAGAATTCAGAGGGAAGCTGGCCATCGCAATCACAGCAAACTTTAAAAACAGAAACACCACAGCTGAGGCCAAAGTGGAGGAGATCAGTGGAGTGGCTTTCATCTTCAACCAGCGGTTCTTCCAGGAACTACGACAGGAAACTGGTCCGTTTTAAATTATGTCTGATTAAGTTAATGAAACACATTTTTAGTCTGTCATTGTTCATTCATCTGAATCTTTCAGGGATCGACCTGGAGAACATTGTGTACTATAAGGACGATACTCACTACTTTGTGATGACGGCAAAAAAGCAGAGTCTGTTAGAGAAAGGAGTCATTCTACAGGTAAAAACACACACCTGGATACACAACAGAGATACACACTACAGTTCTAGTCCAGTTGTACTTTTGGTTGTGTTGTATTCAAAACACAACGTCTGCAGCAACATGGCAAGTTTTATAACTTCATGTGAATCACATGAACATTTCAAAGTAAATTAAATTGTTTAAAGCAAGTCAGAGTCAAAACAGTCACGTGACCGAGACAAGTCAGAGGCAAACACCCACGGGATCGAGGCAGGTCTGAAGCAACGAGAAATTATCTCCTCCTCCTCCATCAGGACTTTGCAGACACTGAGCAGCTCCTCTCTTGGGGCAATGTGGACCAGAATGCATTGCAGGAGTACGCCCGCGAGGCCGCCAACTTCTCCACCAATCGCCAGCTGCCATCTTTGGACTTCGCCATGAACCACTACGGTCAGCCGGACGTGGCCATGTTCGACTTCACCTGCATGTACGCATCCGAGAACGCCGCCATGGTCCGCCAACGCCACGGACACCAGCTGCTCGTCACACTGGTGGGAGACAGCCTGCTAGAGGTGAGACAGGTGGAGAGACGGACAGATAATCAGACAGATAGTTAGTAAAATAACCTGTGTCCCTTTCCTCCTTCTCTCTTCCTTACCGTCCCCCTGTCTGTCCTCCTGTCTCTCTATCCTTCCGCAGCCCTTCTGGCCGATGGGAACAGGAGTAGCCCGTGGGTTTCTGGCTGCTCTGGATTCTGCCTGGATGATCAGGAGCTGGGCGCAGGGAGGAGCTCCTCTGGACGTCCTGGCTGAGAGGTGAACAGACACACCTGGACAGGACACACCTGCTGCCGTCTCGTCTGTTATCACCTGGTAACACCGTGTCCCCTGTTTCTTTTTCTTTTTCTGTCTTTCAGAGAGAGTTTGTACCGTCTCCTTCCTCAGACGACTCCAGAGAACATGCAGAAGAACATCAGTCTGTTCTCTGTAGATCCGACAACGCGATACCTCAACATCAACCCTCTGACCATCACACCTGCTCAGGTACGCACTCTGTCAAAGACACACCAGGTACTCAGTGTTAACCCTTTAGTTAACAGCATGTTGATTCCACTGGTGGACAAAGAACTCAGAGCTTTCACTTCAGTAAAAGTTGAAAAGTACTTGTAAACCTATAATTAAAGGAAAAGTACTTCTGGGAGTGTTATTTTATTGTGTGTTACATTACTGGACTACTTTTTCTAACGTGTAAATGAAAGTAGCGTCTTACTGTTGGAGCTGTGTGTCATACTTGATAAGTTGAACACATGTTTTGGATGTAAAATTTCATTTTGAAAAGTAACCGGTGACTCCAGCTGTTAGATAAATGTAGTAGAGTAGAAGTATGAAGTCACAGGAAAAGGAAATACCTCGAAGTACCTCAAGATGGCACTTAATATTCAGATACTTTTCATTACTGGTTGAGCCACAGCAGTAGACCTTACCTTTACTGATACCTAATTTTACTTTTTCCTCTTAAGGTGAGACACCTGGTGGACACAGGAGAGGAGGCGGGGCTAAATACAAATTGTGGCGACATCATCCGCCTGCCTACACCCAGATTCCTCAAAGAGGGTGAGTACAGTTTATCATATTGTTATTACTCCAAGTTTACTGTAAAGTTTTACTACTCACAGTTTACTGTTCTTCACAGTAAAGCTTTAATCTGATTGGTCCCCTGTCTCCTCTCTACCTGACAGAGTCCTTCTCTCAGTCCAATCAGCTGCTGGCTTGGTGTCAGGAGCAGACTCGTGGTTACCGTGGCGTTGCCGTGGTCGACCTGACTACTTCCTGGAAGAGTGGCCTTGCTCTGTGTGCTCTTATTCACCGATACCAACCTGATCTCATGTAAGACATTGATTTTAATTCGAGATTTAATGAAAACATTCAAAAAGAGAAGAAATAATTAGTTGATTAACCCTCTGGAGTCCAGCTTCATTTTAATCAACTTTCTATACGTTCATGTTTGTCTTTAGCAGCTTTTAAACTTCATATGCATGCTTATTATAGAGTATAACAATATACACTTCAAGGTTGTAAAAAATATTTTCTCATTATTTATACATACAAATACAGCAGAAAATTGTCAGAAATAAAACTATAATAGAGTCTATTTACATTTAAAGTGATTCTGTTTTCACTGAAAGTTTTAATTATTCACAGTTTTAAACATTTGTTAAAGAACATTGTTATAGTCTCTACTGACTCGAATGAGAACCGAAACACTGGTTTTCTCAGCCTGTCTCCAAATGATGTATGAATAAAGTAATGCTGCTGGAAATAAAAACTGATCACTGGATTCACTGATCAATAGACAAACTCCAGAGAGTTGATCAACAGAGAATTAAACTGTTTACTTTCATGGAAACATGTTGAGCTTGAAGCTTTTTGAAAATGTTCATAATAAAACAGCAATTTGACAAAAAAATACAAAATTGTCAATTATTATAATAAATAAATACCTACAATATTAAAATAAGAAATATGAATATTAAAACAACAGTGTTATTTCATCATTCTTTGTTTGAGTTATAATTGTTGACAAATTTACTAACAAAACATTGAAAAATGTTCATATATTTCCTTAGAAAGTATGTTTTAGTATATTATAAACCCATTAACGGTTTATTACAGGTGCTAATCAAACCTTCTTTTCTCTCCTCAGAGACTTTGACTCGCTGGACAAGTCGTCGCTAGAAGAAAACACTCGTCTTGGTTTCGACGTGGCTGAACGAGAGTTTGGGATTTCTCCTCTGATGACGGTGGAAGAAATGTCGTCTGTAGGAGAACCAGACTCTCTTTCTATGGTGATGTACCTGAGTCAGTTCTACCAGCTGCTCAAAGACTCGCCGCCCCCCACCGGTGAGACCACCACACCTCTCTCTGAAAAAACTCTCAACCCTTCCATCCATGAATTATGAGGAAAAACAATACAATTTTTTTTTAAAATTGTTATTATAACAGCAGGAAAGACTCACAGGACAAGACTGTTTAAGCCAAAACCCTTAAAGAAAAAGAGTCCAAAACATAAAAGTGTTAAATGAAGAAAAAAGACGTAATTTAAGATTATTAAACAAAGGAAAAAATCTTAAATGTAACAAGTTTGAACAAAATGAAAAACAAGACTTTTACTACTGAATTAATAAAACAGTCTCTCAATGAAGAAAACTAAGAAAAATAATGACGTAGGATCATCTGAAAATAAAATGACTCTTATCTCCGACAAAGAAGAACAACTTAAAGGTTAAAGACAAAAGAATCCCCTTAAAGAAAGAGAAGTAAAGATTTAAATGAAAGAAAAAAGACTGTCAGAAAAGATTCTTAAACAGAGAAAAAACTTTTCATGAATAAAAAGTCAGAGAATAAACCGTTAGGTAAAGCTTTAGTTTCACAGAAACTGTTTCCAGATCAGTAAAGTATCTGTGACATCTCTGTTTGTTGAAGGTTGTTTGTGTCAGATCTCTGACCTGAGATCAGCTCTTATCACTCCGGCCTCCCTCCTCAGCAGACTGGGACACAGTCCGTCTAGGAAAAAAAACCCAAAGGTAAATGTTTATGTATGTAGCCTACATGCTGTTTGTCTTTATGAATATATGTTTCATATTCACTCAGCTGTATTTGCCTCTGTATCTACAGGAGCAGAGAGAAGTTACATGTAAAAGGAGGAAGACCGGTCGACCGGGTCAAGAGCAGCAGGAGGTCAGTGTAACTGAAGTTGCTGATAGAAAACATTTATTTCTCCATCCTCAGCCCCCAGAAAGTGTCCTATGTTTATTCCTCTGACCAAACACATGACTCTTAAAGACTGACAAGATTGAGCGGATATTAAATAGAGTAAAACTTTAAAACTAAGAAAAATAAATGCTCTAATTAAAGAAAACATCTCAAACAAGAAGAAAAAAACAATTGTTTAACAAAGAAAAAAGACATAAATGAAGAAAGTCTTTTAAAGCAGAAAAATGGTTATTTAACGAAGGAAAAAGAAAAATGAACAACTGCTAGACCAAGAAAAATAGTCTTTAATAGCAGAAAGAAACAGAAGAAAATACTTAACGCAAACTCTTAAAAAAGAAAAATGAAGACTTAAATAAAAGAAAAGACTCAAACTAGGAAACATAAAGACTAAAGGAATAAGCTCATACTCTCAGAGAAATAAACTGATCATGGGTCCTGAAACATTTGTCCAGGTTTCAGACTGATGATGCAAATGAAAACATATTCAGAACCTGCGTTCAGTTCATTTTTTATACCGAATGTAAATTGAAGCTTCCTGATCTGTAAGTCAGAACCGACGGAACCAACGGAACCAACGGAACTCGACGTTTCCTGTGTTAATGACTTTTTCTGTGTTCCAGTCATGTGACCTGAACAGTGACGTCGACAGCCAGGTGTGTGACGAGGAGTTTGTGGGCGGGTCCAGTGGATCCAGAGTTCGTCTGATGGCCAATCAGCTGCAGGCGAAGCTGGACGAGAGCTTGTCTACCTGCAGGAGTTCTTCTTCCTCTTCGTCTACTGCAGCTGCTTTACATCAACAGGTGAGTTCAATCTGACGTCAGACAGAGAAGTTTCTGAGTTCTCCTGGATAATATTGAACTTCCGGATCATCGGGCTAGAGTCCACTGACGGATGTCAGATTGTCAACAACAGTATTTAGCATTTGTTCAAACAACACAAAGATTTTTTATTTTATATTACTTAAAGGACCAGTGTGTAGGAGTTTAGTGGCATCAAGTGGTGAGGTTGCAGATTGCAACCAACCGAATACCTCTCCCTCCTCACTCCCTTTCCAAGCGGGTGGGAGAACCTCCGGTGGCCTTCAGGTAACATAAAAACGCTAAAGGCCCTCTCCAGAGCCAGTGTTTCTGGGCTACTGCAGAAACAACGATTCTTATCGCAGGTGATTATACACCAATGAAAACAAAATTATGAATACCACATTTCATTTCTGCCAATAGATCCGCCTAAATCCTGCACACTGGTCCTTTAAGAGACTGTTTAATATAAATGAGTCTTTCAGTTACTGCAGGGGGCAGGGTGAGCTGCAGGTTATGGATGTTAGCTGGTGAGTGTACAGTGAGAAGAGCCAAGGAGAGAGCACACGGCCCCGAGGGGCTCCAGTGCTGAGGGTCCGGGGACTGGATGTGGTGTTATTCACCTTGACACGTGATCCTGTTCCACATGGAAGGGTTAGTGTAGAAGTGGGGCAGAAGTTTGACTGGATATATGGTCTGAACAGACTAAGGATGTAGGTGTTATGTGCTATAGATACAAATATATTATAGCCTTACACTATTATAACTGATACATTCATGGGTAAGTTGCTTTTCACAAGTTTTAACTATTGAATAAACTGTTGGGAGGTTTAATCTGCACCCAACTACAAAGTTACTGAGCCTGCGGAACATTAATAAAAGAGATTGTAATATTAGTAAAAAACATCATGCAGGACATGATTATACTAAATGATCAGGTATTTAAAACATGCAACACAGAAAATCATAATAAAAGACTTACAGAGAAATGATGTGGAATATTAATGTAAATAGAAATATGGACCAAATAAGACAACAACCTTACAAATGGAGACAGTATTAACAACAACAGCAGCGATAATAGAGTCTGTGTCACTTCCTGTGTTGATCAGCGGGGGGAGGTGTTGTCCAGCTCCCCTCCTCCCTCAGAGTCCGCGGATGCTGCTGCCCAGCCATCGTCATGGAGACCGGTAAAGATTGGCAGACTATAGGAGCAGTAGATACCAGTAGAGACAGATGAGCCCTCGCTGATTTAGTCCCCCCCGAGATTCAAACACCAGTACTGTTGGATCCCTGATAACCTTTAGAGCCAAAACCCAGTCCTCCAGTTTGACTTGGTTCATGTAGAAAAAAAACAACCCAGCTTTGTTTCCCTTTAAAGGTGCTATATGTGAGTTTTTGCCATTGCTACATAGCCAACGTTAGCATTAACAGCTGTTAAGAAATGCTATGAGTTCAGCATCAAACTGCTTTCCTTTACAAAACCAATGTTAACTTTTATTCTTCTACTGAAGTTAGCATGCTATCCAGCTAGCCCCGGCTTGTAACACAACTTTGCGATAGTGACTCACTGTAGCGTCCAGTCTGAACTCAGTCCAACATGAGAGGATGAAGCAGTAGCTCTGCTCAGAGGACGTAGTCTAACCTCAGGTCTTGTAAACGCAATGATGGCTAAAGCTCTTGGGAAGTAAACAGCTGCTAATGCTAATGTTAAGTATGTAGCAATAGGAAAAACTTATATATAGCACCTTTAAGAAAATCAGTATATTGGTCTGATCGTATGAAAGTGTGAGAGGATGTAATTTAACTTAAAAAAAACTTGAGACAAAGAGAAAAAAGTAGGAACAACGGTGCAAAAGTGAAGAGCTTGTTTCAGCTGCATTTTACTAATAGACTTCAGACATTATTCCACAGTCGCCGCTCAAAAGGCACAATGACACAGTTACAAATATGACCAGAAAAACAAAATAAAGTAAAACGGCTATAGCTATTTAAAACACAGAACAGGATCTGTTTTCGGCCTCTGCTCTAAAAATACACCAAAAAGTTTATCATTCATCAGCAATCATCTCCTCGACTCACCACACACAACACAATCTGCTACACTGCAGTGATGCTGCAGTACTTTCTGCCACATAAACAGTCACGTCTGGGTGAAAAAACTAAACACGTCTCAAATTTAATCTCAACCATATCTGATTTTATATGATTAAATGTCTGGTTGTACCCAAAAACACTTGGTCCTGAACTTGGTTTCAGCATTTTAATTTGACCTTTTTAAACTTTTTGCAAAACTATTTGTGAAATATTTCACTTTAACATTATGAAAACCTCAAACTTCAAACCAGGCCCGGGGGCTCCGACAATGAGACTAGACACACAAGTTTTGTTCTTCACAAACGACTTCAGAAGTTTAATATATTATTTCCATGTAAAGTTCCAACCTCCAGCATCTTATCGTAGAATGTCATAGTATTTTAAACCTGTAGTCTGGATCCTGAGTCTTGAATCCCTGAATCCAGCTTTCACTGACCAGTCCTCATCTGAAACTTCTCCCTGTCCTGTTTCTGTCGGTGAAACATCTGCATCAGAGAAAACGAACTCTTCAACAGGAACAGTTGAGTTTTCGATTCAAACAGAAGATCAAGTCTCAGTGTGTCCTCAGCAGGGACGAACAGGTACCATGCTGCAATGCACTGTGGGTGTCCGTGGTGTGTTGTAGACCTGTTAGATCCTGTATTTTAAATGTTGTTTTTTTCAGGTGAGTTCTGGATGAAATCGAGGGCCAACATTTCAACATTCAGCTTCAGTCTGAGCTTCAATCTGACCTGAACTCAGTCTGTAAGAGTCAGTGGTCGTTCTCTCCTCAGGCTCACTTTTATTTCTTGGCATCATCAGGAGTTAAATGTTCAGCCAGTGTTTTAGTTAAAGCTCTGCAGGGCACATTGGTTCATGTGATGAATCTGCAGATCAACAACAAACCGTCTTCACTGTGAGTCACATGAATAGTTTCTGTTGAAGAGAAGAGCTGACTGCAGATCAGCCTGCAGCTGTTACAAACAAACCACTGAACGGTGATGTGTATGCTGACTGAGCAGCTGGACTTGCTCCTGTTTTTAACAATAAAATCTTCAGTGAATCTTCAGTGACACCTGAAAATACAGATTTTTCTCTCCAGAGGGGATAAATTAACCTTGCCCTCTTGTTTCGGCTTGGATGATAAGTTTCAGTTCAAGTTCATGTTTATTTGGCATCAAATATATGAGAAATAAAGGTGAAAAGAGACATAATTTCTTCAGGACAAAGGCATAGAATCGGATAAATCATCAGATAAAACAAACCATGAGACTTCCTGAGCATTTGGAGATCGATGATGTGAGTCTGGTCTTTTCAGGCTGTAGTTTGCTTAGTGTGGATGTCGTTTATCTCTCTTGCTTCTGTGCGTTTGTGTTGTAGATCTGTGTACAAAGAGTCAAATCCCTGACCCACTTTACAATCCAGACTCTGTTCCACTCACCTCCGCTGCACTGTTCAAAATGTCCTCATTCTCAAGTCATCTTTGTTGGTACTTGAGTCTGAAAAGTTTACTTTTTATGAAACAAGTGAAAGAATGTGCCAGAGAAAGATTTTTTCAAACTCAGCCTGTTTACCTGCACTTCAGTAACTTTATTGACCGAGTATGTTTACACATACACACAACGAACTTGACTCCAGTTTCCAGTGGCTCACAGTGCAAAGATAAACCCATATATCTATTGTGTCCAGGCAAGTAGCTGCAAAAATTTATGCACAGTATAAACAACACTGGACGATGTGAAAGAAGAGAACACTACATGTAGAGAAATATCCTCATATTTAGAATAATTTCATTCAAAATCCAAACGAAACCCACTTTATGTAGACTCCAGAAGTGTGACTAACCACTACTGAACAGTTCAAATCCAAATAAAGAGGCTTCCCCAGACTTTTGAACTTAACAGGCTCGTTCCTGGGGTAGAGCTGATGAGTTACAAGTCTGCAATTCATCGAGTTTGCCTGAGGCCTCAAAGAGACTTTCTGCAGATTTACAGTCTGACAGGAGGAGGTTGGTTTTAATCCAACTAAGAACCAAATCCAACCTCCTACATACGATGTGAGGATCCTCAGCTGAGAGATCCATCTTAATTCTCATGTAAAGGGAAGAAGTTACGGTTAACTCTGAGGGAGGGACCCACATTTGGAATGTACCTCTGATGGGGAATGTGATCTGGGCGTGACAGTGGATGGGACCAAGTCAGACCAGGTCTGGTCCAGTCTAGGTCAGTTGGTCTGTTCCAGTCTGGATCAGTTGGTGTTGACAGTCTGAGGTCTGGTGGACTTAGTCTAAGGTTTCTGCTCCTTACTGACTGCAAGAGATGAAAACATTTGTGACAGTCGGTGGAAACAATCTTCATGTTGGTTTGTCTGGTCTTTGTACCACTGGGTTCATCTTCAGCTTTGTCCTGAGCTTAAGTAAAGCAGCTGACCTATTACATATCCATTAATAATTAATAATCAGTGGGATTACTGTTAAGACTGGTCAGAAAAGTACTCGAGACAGGCTACAGGGTCAAAAGTTTGCATCTATGGAAACAACTTAGGTCATGTTTTATTCCCTCACAGTTTAGAAGTCAAGTCAGTTTTATCAATATAGCGCCAAATCATAACAGAGGTTATCTCAGGGCACTTTTCATATAGACCAGGTCTAGACCAGACTCTTTATAGTTATATTTACAGAGACCTGACATTCCCTCATGAGCAAGAACTTGGCGACAGGGGCAAGAAAAAACTCCCTTTAACAGGGAGAAACCTTGAACAGAACCCGGCTCATGGCGGGCGGCCGTCTGCCTCGACCGGCTGGGTTGAGAGAGAGAGAGAGAGCGAGGGAGAGAGGGAGACTGAAAGGGCTGTTTTAATGTTCCTCTACTAGAGATGAGTAATAGGCTGCTCTGGCATTACAGAGGGCTTTCCTATATGTTTTTAGACTATCATGCCAGGCTAAGCGGCATTCTTCACAGTGTTTGCTTTAATATGCCGGTTTGGGGGTTAAACCACGGAGCTAACCTCCTTTGTTCTATTATCTTCTTTTCCAGAGGGGTAACAGAGTCAAGTGTTATTTTTGATGAGCAATTTAAATACATAAAAGCACAAGTCCGTGAGGGCTCAGTGTGCAGGTTGGTGGGTCAACATTAGGATTAAACTACAGTGGAACAGAATCTAATCTGGAAGTGGAGCAGGACTTTGGTTCTGTTCTGTTAGTTTCCTCATGTCTGTTGTTGTCGTGTCTGTTCTCTACCTCATGTCTGGTGTCTGATCAAAGTGTCTTCAGATGTACACTGGTGGAGTGAGCTCATTGGCTGAGCAGATAGCCAATCAGATTCAGAGTCGGGATGAGGTCAGTTTGCCGAGGTTCATATTCATTCACCTTCTTCAGGTACGCTCACATTAAACTTCTGTCTCTCGTTCACTTCAACTGAAAACCTGCATGTCTGATAGATTCAAGTGTGGGAGTCCTGTTTTGGTGCAGTCTCCAGTGGACTCTGGTGGACTCAAAGGTCAGTTATTTAACCTTTGACTGAGCAGATGTGCAGCGCACCAGGTTGAGCCTAACATAGATTCTTGAGCTTGGAAACAGCAAGTGACACATTCATGTCACCACAAGTTCTACTCGCTTGCTAGTTCTGGAGCTTCTGTATATTGAGTTCGTCTCAATCTGCTGATGAGGACTACTTGAAAGCCCCAGAACAATGCAGTAAGTGGACCTTGAGTTGAGTGTTTTGCCAGCTGTTGCTTCCAAGGTCAAGAATAAAACTCATTCAATCGAACTTAATCAAATTATATTTTTAAATCATGGATAAAAACTCCTTAAAGTGCTCAGAAACATAGAAAAACTGAACATCTATAATTTCATGAAAAATGAGTAAACTACATCTGCTGATGAAGAGTCAAAAGCGACTGAGCAATGCAGAAAGTGGACCTTTGTTGTTTTGATGCACTTTGTTTGAAAATGGAAAAGTTATTCTTCCTGTTTAGACTCGGTGATCTGTATGATCAATATCTATTTTAATCAGAGCAGTGGAAGAAATATTCAAAGCTTTTACTTCAGTAAAAGCAGCAGTACCACAAAGTAAAAATACTTCATTACATGTAAAAGACCTGCATTCAAAATCCTACTCAAGGAAAAGTGTTGTCAGCAAATTGCACTTAAAGTTTAGTCATTCTGCAGACAAGGTTTTCTTTGATGGTGTTGTATTATTTAAATTGTGTATATATATTTCATTGATCAGAAGTCTAATGTGATTGTGTGACCTCAGACTCTTACCTATCAGATTATACCAGGTTGTTATCCATGTACCAGGATAATAACCAACATGAAATTAACTCCATCAGTCTCCATCAGACAGTCTCCAAAGATCTGAACCTGACATCACATCATCACCGGATTAACTCTTCAGCTTCCTCTAATTGCTTCCGTCTCTACAGTTTTCCGTGGGCTGCAGTGACGTCTGTTTCTTCTGTAAGAAGAGAGTTTATGTGATGGAGCGTCTGAGTGCAGAGGGATTGTTCTTCCATCGCAGTTGTTTCCAGTGTGATTACTGCAGCAGCACGCTCAGACTCGCTGCGTACGCCTACGACCGACACAACGGTCAGTTTCAGTCCCGAAAACATCTCTTCATCGTCATAATTCAGTCAAAGGCTCGGTTCACCCAAGTTACAAACAGAAAGTCTTACTCTCCCCTCCTTCTTCCAGTATCATTCCAGTCACATAGTTTTGGTTTTATGTGTCCATATTTCTTTCTTTTTATGAGAAGCTTTGATCATAAAAGTTGTAATAAAGAAGTTTAAATCTTCTGACTGGAGCAGCAGCTGCACACGGACAAACACAAGATATGAAAGAAATGGAAACTGACCACATTTAGAATCAATCCTTTATATATTTTATCCTTTTTTTTTCATAACCTCGTCATTTTTCCCTCTTCTTTTGAGTTTCAAGGGAACAGTTTCCAGCCTGTGGGGGTTGGGGACGTATAGACATGTAGACACATCCAGCTCTTTGTCAGGCTGTTAAATAACTGAACACCAGGGACTCATGACCACTGCCTGTTGGCGGTTTTACATGTGAACTCAGAGACCAAGGTACCGTATCTGGACCGGGTTTAAAAAGCGACTGACAGCAAAGTTTCTCCTCTGTGGTCGGACAAACCAGTGGAGGTCAGCGGGTGTGGAGTTACTGTTTAATGTGAATCCATCCAACAGGGGTCGTGGTATTTCAGTCTGCGGAGGGATGAGGCTACTGTCGGTGATGTTGTGTGACCGCACCATCAGGTCATCTGTTGTAGGTCCATCAGCGATTTCACACTGATCGCTGCTGCTCAACACAGTACTCTGGTTAAAACCACATGATGCTGCCATGTGACCTCTGAGTGTGTGTGTTGAAGTGCAGCTCATGAACATTTACAATTAGCTCTCCGTTAGAGCCTCGAGCCTCGCCCACAAACCTCTCTGTGGTCGTCTATTTCAGAGTGTGCGTTAATATGTGTTGCTGCTAATGTGTTTGTATTTTTGTCCCACAAAGTGTATATTGTGCCTTTGAGCTTCAGGACAAACAAGATCTCCTGTTTGTTTGGTTTGAGCCCTCAGCACCCAGTCAGAGCGGAGTGGTCACATGACCAGAGTTTGAAGTCCCAGGCAGAAAAAGATTTGAATCTTGGTATAAAAACCACAAGGCTCAGTCAGTGATCAAACGTCTGATGATGGAGACAGCTCATTGTAAAGCGTCCTCGCCCTCCGACCTGTGGTGTGAACATCTGTCCTAAACATCTGTTCTTATGTTTTTGACAGAAGTGTTTTTTCCTTCCTATTGTGTCTCAGGGAGGTTTTACTGTCTTCAGCACTACGACTGTCGTCTGGACGCTCCGACCGTGAGGAAGAGACCGACGCCGTCCGACAGAGCTGCTACGCACCGAACATCAATAGTAAGAAACCGCAACATTTTCTGAAAGAAACTGAAGTGTGCTCACTTACACCAAAAAATGAATCCCTTTAAAATATTGATTACTGAAAGTATTAGAAATGTCGGTTTTAATACAAATTGTAGGTGTCAACATTGCAAACAAGTTAAACATCTTAAAATGTCGATTGCTGAAAGCAGCTGAACTGTCAGTTTGAGGAGCAAGAGCTGAGACACAGCTGCACAGTGACAGTGACAGTGAAAGTGAGCCAAGTTTCACCAGTGCCACGGATAATGCAGGTGTCGACACCGTAAACGTCTTCACATTCACAGTCTTCAAATGTTGGTCTTTGAAAGCAGCGGGTGACACATTGTGAACAGGCTAAACTGTGAGAAAATGTTGACTGACAGGTGAGGGGTCAGTTGATGAGTGGTGGTGGCGGGATTCTGGATTCTGGATTCTGGAGCAGTGCTGTTCAAAAAAGCTGGCAGACTGTTTCTGAGAGGTTGCCAGATGGTTATGCAGTCGAACAGCAGCAGCCACACACACACACACGTAAAGTCAGTCACCTCACACCACGTTTACTCA
This sequence comes from Xiphias gladius, assembly GCF_016859285.1. Taxonomy (NCBI): domain Eukaryota; kingdom Metazoa; phylum Chordata; class Actinopteri; order Istiophoriformes; family Xiphiidae; genus Xiphias; species Xiphias gladius. The sequence goes on along the minus strand of NC_053401.1, from coordinate 147,034 downwards.
GCAAACGTACTTTTTAGAGGTGGATGCTTCAGGTTTGTGGAACTTTTGTCTGGTGGTTTGCAGTTTTGCATCCTGTTGCCGGGAGAAGAAACATTTAATCAAAGTGTATATTTCGTGGTTGAAATGAACCTAATAAATCCGGACATGATTCGGGCTCAGCAGCAGTAACTCGCTGTGACAAATCCACTTGATATAATATATGATCGGCACGACAAGCACTGGGTGTGTTTGTGTCCTTACAGGCATCTCTGGCTTCAGCTCCCTCCCTCTCCTCCGCGGACTCTGAGATCTCACCCGAACGTCGTCGCTCGTCAGGTGAGCTCCCTTCACCTACGTCGTCCTTTCAGTCTTCTCACCTGTTCACACTGAGCACGCTCCTTAAACTGGAATCAATGTGGGCTTTAGTGTGTGTGTGTTTCTGTGTGTGTCTGTGTGTGTGTGCGGCTGCGTTGGTGTGTTTGCAGCGATTTCTGTGATGGCGGCGACGCCCGAGAGGATCGAGCTGGAAAACTACCGACGGAGCTCGACCAAGGTGGAGACGGAGGTGCAAGAGGAGCCCGAGGGTGTCTCCGAAGAGACCCTGAACCGGTTCAACCTGAGTCTGGACCAGACACACGACCACAGGTCCAGGTTAGAGAAAAACAGGTCAATGTAAAAGAAACGGTTCCAGTCTGAGCCACGAGGAAGGTCATTAACGTCAGAAAAAGACAAAACTACATGAGATGTTAGGTACGAAAAAAATATATATATATACATACTCCTTTAAGTCAAAAATAAGACTTTTTACATCCAACGTTTGATTTTTTTTAAAAGTAAAAATTAAAACTTAAAGTCAACGATACGAATTTTTAAGTCGCAATTATGACTTTTTACGTTTAAAATTAAGTCCGAATTATGAATTTTAAATAAAAACTACATTTGACAACTTCTTAATGTTAATTCATGACTTTTCATGCTACATTTATTACTAGTAAAGTAAAAACTATGATGTTTTAAATCAGAATTCTTACGTTTTAACACAGTTGTATCATATAAATCAAAATTGGGAATGACAGTTATGACTTTTGAAGTCGAGATTATAAAAACCTACATCACAATGCCTCTTTTTACATCGAAATTATGTTTTGTAAGTCAGATGTATGACTTTTTATGTCCCCAACCTTAACACTAGTATGACCTTTCATGTCAACATTGTGACTTTTGAATTTAAAATGAACTTTTTAAGTCAAATTTACAATATTTTAAAGTATGCAAACTTATGAATTTTTTGTCTGAATCTTTAAAAATGAATCCAAAGTATGATTTAGCATTCCACAATTTGGACTCACAATGAGTATTTTACCAACTTTTCATCCATTTATTGTCGTGACTGTACTGGTCTTCCATACCTCTGTGACCTCCTCCTGCTCTGTGTGAAACCAGGTGAACTTTCCTTTTTCTGTTTTCAGTTCAGAGTCTGAGATGGAGGAGGAGGAGGACGAGGAGGACGAGGAGGAGGAGGAGGAGGAGCTGGGAGGAGGAATTCGACGACGTTTGACCTCAGAGGTGGTCAGAGCCTCATGGAGGGAAGCACTGCAGCTCCACCTCCGCCCGAGAGATGACCAGGAGGGAGAGGAGGAGGAGATGGAGGAGGGGGAGGTGGATGAAGATGAAGATGGAGAGGAGGGAGGCAGTGAGGTGGAGACCAGTGATGGTGAGTCTCAGTTATTTTTCTGTTCCTGTCAGCTCTGCAGTTTGAATCCTCTGCTTGTCTCTGTGTGGCTATGTCATGTGATGTTGTGTGTATGTTATGTATATGTGATGTGATGTTTTGTAAATCTGTTGTCGCTTGTCTTCATGTTGTGTTGTGTGTACGTGTCTCCCCCTGCTGGTAGAGGGGGAGTACAGCCCCTGGGAGATGGAGCGTCACTCTGGCTTGTGGCTCCTGTTAGAGGAGGAGACAGGTAGAATCCAAACCGCTTTAATAAAAACATCGAATTTAGATTAATGTCCTTGCATTAACACTTTGCAAGAAGCTGCTGTGTCTGCTGGCATGGGTTCATTTTAACAACATGAATGTTCTTTTAACCAGCTGCTTATGAACAGTTTGTCTAATACAGCTTTAATTTCTGTTTATTGAGGTTCAAAGTAAAAAAGTAACACAGGCAGTAAAAGGTCAACGTTTACTGTTTGGAAAAAGTGCATAGATACAAATGCAGTACTAAAGAACAGTTTGGAGGTAACATTAAACAAGGTAATAATTATTACTATTAAATAGTGAAAATTTAAATATCACTATAGTTATTCGTGGTGTAGTTAGATTTGTTTAGATAAATTAATTGATCCTAAACTAGTTTGTTCAAAATTTGGATTAATCCGCCACTGAAAATAGTCCCCAACAGAGTCACTGTTCCCTCCTGTTTGTTTGATTACAAATTACAGTGAGCAGCTGTTTTAGGAAATTACTGAGGCTTCTTTAGAAAATGAAGCTGAATATTTGTGCGATGTCTTTAAAGACTTACGTACTCAGTAGGAACCAATGGGCTCGGAGCTATGAACCACAGACAGACAGACAAGAGCTAACACAGCGTTGGTTTGAGACTTAACATTTAATGGCATGAAATATGACATGAATATAGAATAAGACAATTTTGATGATAATCGCGGAGCAGGGCAATAATTCTATGTTATTATGCTGTATATGGATTTTAATGGAAGCATACCAACGTAATTATGTAATAATACAAATAATGATTAAACTTCATTAGTATATGGTTTATAAAATTCTGTTGTCACAATTACTGGTACTGATTTCAAGAAAATTGCGATTAAAAACTAACAGGATGAATTAATGAAGTTTTTGGTTTAGATGCAAAGACTTTTGACTCATTTTCATTTTGCATGTCAGTAGAAAATAGTACATTGTAATTTACTCTCACTGCTGAAACACTGAAACGGCTGAAGTTGTAGTAAAAGTGCACTGGTTACCTGTATCTTTTAGAATAGATTTTAAAGTCTTTTACTTGTTTTTAAAGTCTTACATAACATTCTCCTTCATTTATCGATGATTGCCTTTTATTTAAGTTTCAACAATAACTCTCAGATCTTTGCTTCCAACGAGGAATCGGCTGTTTTTTCTATTTTTATGGATCTTTAAAAAGAAATTAAACACTGATCTTTTTAATCTGACTATTACTTTGCATTAATCCAACCTTGACAGTTCTCAAATGTTTATCTTTGGTATTTGCATAATTTCTACGTGTTGGTTTTATTGGGGTTGTTTTTAATGTTTTGTTATTAAATGTTTGTTTATTGTTATTGTGTATTTTCATTTTTGTTTTTGACATTTTTTGACCATTGTTTTTAATTGTGTTTTACAAGAAACTTTCAGCTGCATCTTTGCATGAAAGTTATACAAATAAAGTTATTGTTATTACTTATTACTTACATCCTGAACTGACTCTTGCGCCCCCCCCCCAGAGGAGGAGTTTTCTCCTCTCAACTCTCGGAGTGTCTCCGCAGCGGAGGGAAGTGTAATCACACACTCTCACACACCTGTGGAGCCTGACTCCACCTCCAGCCTGCCGCCCAGCATCACCTCCTCCACACCTTCATCTGCGACTCCGCCCTCTGGCACCACACCCTCCACTTGCTCCTTGATCACCACACCTGATTCCACCATTGATGAGAGCAGAGACACAGCTCCACCCACAGAGCTCACACCTGACGTCGACATTGAAATAGTTGTTCAGAGACATGCCCCCCAACAACCTGCCGCTAGAGGGTGGTTTGATGACATCAGCTCTGAACTGCTTTCGAAGAGGCCCCTCTTCCGGCAGGAGAGAGGGGCGGGGTCAGAGAAGGAGGGGGTGTACCAACATGAGGAGGAGACGGAGTCAGAGTGGCTGAGGAGGAGGAGGAGGAGGCATAGAGGAGCCCACAGCCTCCCCCCTCTGCAGGGTGGGGGCGGGGCACTCCTCCTCCAGCTGAAGGGGCTCAGGGAAGGTCTGCCCCCCGGACCGATGGATGTGGAAGGAGGCGGGGCCAGAGCTCTGTGGAGGGCGATGTTCTCTGGAAACAAGAAGGATAAGAGCAAGAGGGGCAGGACTTTACCACCTGAGAGGCTGAGGAAGGAAACAGCCAATCAGAGGAGAGCTACAGGTGATGACGTAATAAACACACACATTCAGGCAGACTTAGCTCACTGTGATGAAGTAATAATAGTCCTTCCTGTCTCCAGATGTGAGAGGAGGTCTGAGTCTGACAGAAGAGACTGATCTGGACTCGTCCACTCTGCTGCAGAGATGTTCACTGAAACCCAGTAACAACGTAAGAACCAAGCACACGACAGCTCTCTACACCAGCAACAACTTCACTGACACTACGCTACACTGCAAACCAACCCATCTGAATACGACTATAAACCAACCAATCCGAGTAACGCTACAAACCAGGCAATCGCAGTAAAGCTACAAACCAGGCAATCGCAGTAAAGCTACAAACCAACCAATCAGAGTAATGCTACAAGCCAACCGATCAAAATACCACTATAAACCAGCCAATAGCAGTAAAGCTACAAACCAGGCAATCGCAGTAAAGCTACAAACCAACCAATCAGAGTAAGGCTACAAGCCAACCGATCCAAATACCACTACAAACCAGCCAATCGCAGTAAAACTACAAACCAACCAATCAGAGTAAGGCTACAAACCAACTCATCTGAATACGACTATAAACCAGCCAATCGCAGTAAAGCTACAAACCAGCAAATCGCAGTAAAACTACAAACCAACCAATCAGAGTAACGCTACAAACCTACCGATCAAAATACCTCTACAAACCAGCCAATCGCAGTAAAGCTACAAACCAACCCATCTGAATACGACTATAAACCAACCAATCAGAGTAACGCTACAAGCCAACCGATCAAAATACCACTATAAACCAGCCAATCGCATTAAAGCTACAAACCAGCCAATCGCAGTAAAGCTACAAACCAGCCAATCGCAGTAAAGCTACAAACCAGCCAATCTTAGTAAAGCTACAAACCAACCAATCACAGTACGGCTACAAACAACCAATCAGAATACAACTATAAACAAATTTATTTTGAAGTGTAGTGCTTTTATGAATACATAGTGTAAATAGGAATGATTTTATTTTGAAGTACCATTTCCTGCTTCCTAGAGGCTACAGCATGTGGGGGTAGAAAAACTGAGGTTTATGATCACCAATGACAACAGATGTTCCTAACATTTTTCTGGTCAGTCCAGATGTGTTTCTATGATCCACAGTATCAAAGGCCGCAGTACAACCACGTCCAGTGTCCTGTGTGCTCAGTTAAGGGATCAGACTAATAACTGGATTCAAGGCAGAAACTCTGAAACAATGTGAAACACACCTGTAGATATCCTCAGATAAACTGTCCTGTCTGATGTTTGTAGCTGCGTTTGGAGCTCTTCGACCTCACATCTGAAATTCAGAGAGTCACAATAAAGGAGGAGGAGGAGAACCAGGAGGTATCAGCTCTGATAGATACAGGAAACACATTGTTGTTTATATAGAAATCAGTATTTTGTGCTGTGATGGTGGTCTAGGTTCTGTGAGTGTCTCAGTTTTATATTAGCAGCCTAGAGACCGAGTGAAGCCCTCTGTCATCATGTTACAATTGATCAGGGGAGAGATTTTATCTATAGACCTTACCTGCAGCGGTGAGACTAAAGCCTCGAAACTTGACCCGGACTTGTCTCAGCCGATTTAAAACTCGTCCAGACCTACTTGGACTTGTGTTGACAATTTGTTTGATTGTTTTTGTCCTTCATGTTTCTTCTTCATGCGTCTCAGCCTGTGTATGTTCCTCATGCTCTGGCTTTTAAACGATCGTACGCCATCAAGGTACAGACAGATGTTGTGACTGCTTAGGGTTACAGTGCTAGTCTGATAATCATCTGAAGCCCTGGCAAACTCCTGTAATGTAATAAAAACACTGTTGTTTGTATTGTTCCAGAGACGCTCTGTGAAGGACAGAGTCTCCCCCCAGGACTCTGACGGATCGTCCTCTTGTCCCACGGAGGTTTTGGGGGTCCTAGTCCAGCCGAAGGAGCCGTCCAGTTTGAGCGTGAAGGAGGCCATGTTCCAAAGGGAACGAGAGGACCAAGACGAAGACCTGGATGCGAAAATCACCCGACGAGTTCAGAGAGCCGCTCGAAGACAGGCAAAACAGGAACAGCTGAAGAGACTCCACAAGGCTCAGGTGAGTTTACCTGAGGACAGAGGCCGTCAGGGACACATGGAGGAGGTCCAGGTTAGAGTCCAGGGGGTTTGAAATGACTGTTATCTCCCTACACAGATATATACACCTGTGTTAAAACGTACATATGCGTGTGTTATTACAACACATAGTTGTGACTTCACTTATATGAGCCACTTTTAATGCTCCTCAACTTCTCCATTATCTTTTTACTTTTTTCCGTCATGTGGTAAAATTGTTTTGTATTTTTTAATCGCCTTCAATATGTCGTTTTACAGACTGTGAAATGTGGTTGAAAGCTCCTTTAAAAACTGGACCTTGAGCTGAGACTTTTTTTTGGCAAACACTGTGTCCAAGGTCAAGACTAAACTCATCAATACTGAATGAATTCATTTGAGACCACTTTCCTCCATGACACCTGCCAGGCTCTGTGGTTCTGTGCCTTTTGTAAATCATTTTATAAAGCTGAGATAATCCTTTACACCAGCAGAGGGCAGCGGAGTCAAACTGACCCTGAACCAGCGAGAACTGACGTGAACTGTCACCTTACACCTGCTGGGTTGGGTTCAGGTGAACTCAGGTGTATTTGCCTGTTTTGGTTTGGTTTGTTTTAACTGCTGTTAAACAAACGCCAGTGAGGACTAAACAACTGAAGTGAGACCGCCTGAAAGGGAGGGTCTCAGTCTGGTGGGATTGTGGTCTGAAGGCAAAAGGATTTAATGATTGTACATCTGGGGTTTTTACATCATTGAAAAGGATAAACTGCTTTTAAATCCACCTGCTGATTGTAAAACTGTTAGGGAGCGATCTTATGAGTGATCTGTTAATTTTGACGTGTTGAGGACAACTAGAGATCTTATTTTTTTAACTTGGTTCAGACTCAATAAGCTGAACCACAGGTGCGGAAGAGAGATCCTTTCTCAGGTAAGAGTCTCTGAATGTGTTTCAGATGATCCAGAGACAGCTGCAGCAGGTGGAGGAGAAACAGAGGCAGCTGGAGGAGAGAGGCGTGATGGTGGAGAAAGCTCTCAGAGGAGAAGCTGGTACACACTTATACTGTGTACATACACTGATATATACACACAGATACACACTGATATATATATATACATGCACACAGACTGGATGATCACCTGAACTCACCTGTGTCTGTGTTTGTGTCAGATTACTGGGGAGACTCGAACAACAGTCAGGACATCGACCTTCACCTGGGAGGTTCGTTCACCTTCCGATTCTGCATTTCGAACAACCCGCTGTACAGTAGAGTACTATAGTAATTGATTATATAATGAACCAGCTGTTGTTGGCTGTCCTATACTTTGCACAGTGATAGCACACTATATTCCATACCACATTATACTATATATTACCGTACTTGAGTATATTATACTATGCACCTTCTTTACTATATGAAATTATTCTATATGATACTATACTATACCACCCCATACAATACTTTTCCCCACTGCCATACTCTGGATTAGTATTCTATACTTCGCCATACTATGCAATAATATAAAATACTACGCTATACTATTCGGCAGTATACTGCCATGCCATACTACAATATACAATACGTTACACATAGTATCCTACAGTATACTATACTTTGTATTTCATAGTGTAATGAAACAACTGAGATGTTACTATATACAGATACATAATGATAATAAAGTCTTTTTGTTTTTAAGTACTAAGCATGAAAATATGAATCTGTATATTTGATTTAACCCTCAGAACCAAAACTAAACAGATTCTCATCTACCTGCCTACCTATGGTCAAGTTTCCATCCAAATGTAGCTCAAATTTGAACAGAATTTCCAGAAAATGTTCCAAATAAAACATGAGTGAAGTCTAGTTTGCCTCCACTGCTCCTGTGGGAACATGAGATGATAAACAGCTGGTGGAGCTGGTTCTCCAGTTGATGCCAGAGTTCCAGTCAAAGCTGAGACGATGGAGAACCGCGTGGAGAACATGATGGTTTCATGTGTTAATGTGAGGAAGGCTCCAGCCTCCTCATGGCTCCTCACAGATCTGACGGTTTCATCTCTACATGCTTCATCTACGTCAGCGTTTATTCACTTTGGCTTTTATCCACAGCTACTGATCCACCCAACACCACAAACCCTTTCTACACTGATTTAGAGTCTTATTTATTTATGATGTATCCACTCAGGTTTTTTTATGAGCAAATTAAAAATACGAAAAAAACAGACTTTGTCCGTCTCTGTCTCTGTAGGACTGGGTAGACTGGATAATCCGGCTCTGATGCAGCAGTGGTTCCAGCTGGTTCAGCAGAAGAACTCTCTGGTTCGATATGAGTCTGAACTCATGATATTGTGAGTATATGACCTTTGACCTGCAGGTTTAGCCCAAGAGAAGCTGGTTCAAGCAGGTTCGGGGTTCATCAGGTCTCTATCAGGACAGTCTTGATCTGGATCAGGGTTCAGGTTTTGACCCGTGTGCTGTGTTTCAGTGCTCGAGAGCTGGAGTTGGAGGACAGACAGAGTCGGCTGCAGCAGGAGCTCAGAGAGAGGATGGCTGTGGACGGTAACACTCATTCACACTGACTGATGGACACAGCTGATTAAACCCAGCAGATGTTCCTGTCAGCTTCTCATTTCAACCCTCAAACAGCGTCACCTCTCTCACTGTGATCAGAGGAAAAGCAGCATTTCATACAAATTTGAAACACATGATACCAAACAACAGAGGGTTCGGGTTGGGGGGTATTTTTATATTGGCTCTGAGTACTTCCTCCAGTAGTGACTAACAGTTTTACATCTGCTAGCAAAGAAACCAGTGGAAAGAAGCCACAACACGCAACATTTAAGTAGTTCATCTCATCAAAATAGCTCAAAGCCGGAATATGAAGTTTAATAAAGAGGAGGATCTCGTTGTAAGATGATGATATTTATCCCACAGAGAATCAGGAGAGTTGTTCTAAATCTTTAAGACCCTTGGAACCACATTGTATATTTTCATCTCCATGCGTAGATAAAAATACATGTGGGGTATGTATTTCCTTTGGAAGTATAAGCTAAGATTTGAATCACAGATGAGTGGAGCTGGTTGTTCGATGTGTGACAAATCTCTCAGTAAGGTCAGTGGAACAAGTGGCAGGTATGTGTGAGGTTACCGTAAAGAGTTAACAAACATTTACGATGAACCAAACGGTGCCAACGGATTTGTTCTCGTTCTGCAAACTGAATGAGTAAAACACAAAGAAATCTTTAAGCTGAGACCTGAGAGCTCCAGATATTTACAGTAATTTCTGTTTGTGGCAGTAAAAATCATGAATATTCATGAAATTAGATTAATTAACATTAAAAGAAATTTTGTTTAGTTTGAACTATTTAATAATTTGCTTGATTCTTAATCAGAATTAGGCTCAGACATGTTTCTGTCTGATGGTTTGATGCAGACCCAAAACACAGTAACTGGATCTAATGCTGTGTGTCGTGTGTCCTGTGTTGGGTTGTCGAGTTATTGTGTTGTCGTAATCCAGACCACCTGAAGGAAGACTGGCAGCTGGTGGAGGAGCGTCTGATCCTGGAGGAGATGTTGGAGGTGGTGGAGCAGAGAGACTCTCTGGTGTCTCTGCTGGAGGAACAAAGGCTGCAGGAACGACAGGAAGACCAGGACCTGGAGGAGGTCGTGATGACGCGGCGACTGGGACTCAGCTGGACCTGAAACTGGTCTGGGCTAGTCTGAACTAATCTGCATCTGATCCAGTCTGGACACCATGAAAACAAGAAACACTACGCCAACAGCTGCTTTGAGTTTTTGAGAATTTTGGACCGAATCTGAAACGGATTAACAGAACCTGCCCCCCGCCCCCAAAATAATCTAAGCAACTCGTCGTGTGAGCACAGCTTGTTCTGGACACAGTCCCCCTGACCCGTGGACAGAGTCGGACAGAACCACCGAAACAACACGAAGTGAAGTCAGGAGCAGTTACTGTCACTAACATGTGAAGCTCGGTTTGAATCATCACTGAAATGGTGCAACGGTGGTGAATGTCAAGTATTTAGGTAAACATCAGTAGCAAAACCCCCGATAACTTTCATTTTTATCACAAGTATAAACCAGAATTAAAATAATTCAAATATTCTCTTTTGCCTGAGGAAAGAGAGACATTTAGTTTCCCACTAGTTTTACCGAGAGTTTCAAAGCAGTTGGATCCGATGTCAGCAGATGCACTGACCACCAGGGGGCACTGGTCTGTTACTGTCTGTCATTCAGCCTCTTGTTAGAGTCAGTGATTTCAGGTGTTCAGCTGACGGTGTGTGAAGGTGAGCGCCTGCAGTTCACCTGACAGAAAAGTAAACAGGAGTCATAGGTTTGGATGTCAGCTCCACCGCACCGCACGCATGTTGTATATGATCCGACCGAATGGTGCTTTTTATAAATGTATACGCACGATTATTTATACTCATGAGCTGGTTTTGCTAAGGGCTGGTTAGGACTATGTTCTCATGTACCGTTCACACTACATCAGCGGCGTCAAGCGTAAAAGGCCTTTGTCTCCATTTAAACCCGCCCTTTAAGTTACGCAAAAACTCTGCTCAAGAACAACGGGGTTAACTGAGTAACTGGCTGTGTGGTGACCAGGCTTTAGTCTCCACCGCTGTAGTGAAGGAGGCAGTTTGAGCTTCAGAACTACATGCTCAGTGTTAAATTTGACTTAGTGTTTCTCAGCTGTATAAAGCAGCTTTATTGATATGTATTGATTATTGTGCCAACACTATCAGCTGTTGATCACCTGTCTGCCTTATCTCATCTCCACCTGCCGTCTGATCAATAACTGTTTATTAACACCGATGATGTGAGCCACGTGGCTGTGATGAGCTGATGTTGTTAATGTATCTAACTGTAAATCACAGCCTTCTAACTGGAATCTTTCTTTTCCAAAGCTTTATATCTTCTGCTTTAATAAAAAAATTAGCTGTGAAATTTCTGCATATGATCAGGTTTTGTTGAACTATTATTGAGTCCATGTTAGTTTTTACTTTCTCGGACTGTTGTGTTATTTAACTGCAGGTCAGATATGTCAGAGCTTTCAGAACAATCAGGGTTACAGTTGTGATTATGAATCTAAAAGCTGTTTACAAATCACAAACTGCTGATGACGAAACCTCCCGTATGATATATCAGCCGTCGCTCACAGTGGATAAAGAGGGTGAGTTATGTCTGTTGCCTGGAGCAGCGCTTAACATATAAAATCATTTCCAGTTGTTCTCATTGTCCTCTCCATGTTGCAGGATCAGATGCTCCAGGTACGGCTCTCTGGTAATCATTCAATGATACTTCTTGGTTTGTCGGGCAGCGAACAGTCTCTGTGGTTTATCCTTTTTATTTGGTAATACCCACGTCCGGGTTTTATTATAACCCAGCATGTCTAATAAAAGTTGATTTTGTTCCAGATGTTCAGCAGCTGTCTGTTAGAGGATCCACCTGATGGATGAAAGAACTAAATGAAAAGGTGCATCTGCTGGAGCTTTTAATCTCAAGTTTTCTTCCATAAATATATTTTTACATCCTGAAAATACAGAGTTTCTACCCCGACAAGTCGTTTCTGTAAACCGGTCTTTTTCTACTCGCTGACACGCATTCTTTTGTTGCACAGAGATTTTAAACAGGTTCAGAAAGGATCAAGTGAAACATCATGTTGTGAAACAGGGTCTGAACATTTTGACACAACCTCAGAATCGTTGTCTTCATACAGTCCGCCAGTGTGTTGTTTGTTCCTCTTCCTCTTCTGCATGTTTCTGTGCTGTAATTCTTTTTGTTGGTTCGTGACTCTGAGCATCATCCTCTGATGTTGAAACTCAGCAGAAATTGCACTAAACACTGATCCACACTAAACCAACAAGGTGACACAACAAAGAACAATACAGAGAGGTTGATGTTCACATGTATTTACTTCTGACTGACTCTAACAGCCCCGCGAGGCTGCGATGTTCATCACACTCCACAAACACAAGTTTAAGCTTTTCACTCTGGGTCAGAGGTCTCAGATTTTCCTGATGTTTAGAATTTATTCTTAATTATTTTCCCCAATAAGATTTGTCCCACCTTTTCTTGTAGTATAGTCATTGGATTTTCTATCAAGTCTGCAAAATTACAGCATAAAAACTGACTTTTATTTCATATTGAACACTGAAAAAGCTCTGAGCATAAACACTTTATCTGTGACACAGCTCTCTGATTTACTCTGAAATGTCTTTATAAAGCTAAAACAAAGTTTAACTGGAGGAAGCCGCAAACAGTTTCAACTCAGTGAGTACTTCTTTAGTTTTCTGCTCTGATTAATTTCACTTTATTATATGAACTTTGCAAGAAACCTTCCTGTGTTAAACTTACACCGTCAATCATAAAGCAATAATCTGATCATTAATTCATGGAAATGTGTGTTTGCTCATCTGCAGAGTGAAGAAGATGGAGGCCGGAGGTGAGGAGCCTTCAGCCGTCACACTGGTATGAGAAATACTCTCTGATACTTCTGTAATCCATCCACCTCTGAATATTTGAACTTTAGAAATGTTAACATTTACATTTATAATTAAAAACGTACACAGTTGATATTTTATGCGCTTACTCTTGTATTTTTAGACTCACTAAGGTTAAATTTGACCTTTTAGGCCAAGAATATAATGAACAAATCCAAGTTTCAGTTCACTTCTACGACTACAAAGTTTCCTGTCAGTGCAGCGCTTTAAAACAATGTGTAGACTGTCATGTTGGAAATATAACTGAAGAAAAATAAACTATGGAAAGTCTAATTAGAAATACATGTAGAGCCCTTTTGCTTTGTGGACCTCAGTATTAGCTGATGCTCATTTGTCTACAGTTTATTCATCCTTTATTTTGCAGAAGACATTCTCAGATCTCGTCAGAACATTTTACGGTTATACACAAGATCAGTATTTCAAGGACTGAGTCCAGTATTTTAGACTAGGTAGAGTTAAATTTGACCACTTTAAAAAAAATTACACAAAAACTGAACACAAAGTAATAACCAAACTTTTAATGAAGTGCAGTTGTGACTATCATCTAAGATATTACTGGACTATTGTCACTGATGATTATTACACTAAACATATAAGCAGCATTTTAGTGTTGTGGCTGATTTAACTGTTATTTGTGTAAAGTGTGAATGCACTCAATTTACCTGTCAGATAAATTGAGTGCAGTAAAAAGTATATTTTCACTTGTGTTTCACCTGTCGAGGATTCGACTGAGCGTCACAGCTGCAGGTTCGATATTTGATGTGTTAAACAAGAGATGACCTTTAACACGTAATGTGATGTTTTATAAGAAATGTACCTGCAGGTGTCATGGACAAAAACAAATGAAATATGTGCAAATATCAGCAATATATACAGTATAATGCTATGATCTGTCAATGTGTACACATTTTTAATTATAATTTCAAGGACATGATTTCTTCATGAGACTATCTATTTGCATCCAGGTGAGAATAGTCACATGGAAACTACTCTGCTATTTACACCTGGCCCCTCAAGCCCCACCCCCTGCCTCCACAAAAACGTAAACACTCCGTTGCATGCATGGTTGCACGTCATGACCTGAGTTGATAGCTACATGCCTCAACGGCTGAGGGCGCCAAACTGGGATACAAATATAAAAAGTCGGTTATATCAAACACAAAATATGCCCTTTCCAACACCGCTATGTTTTCCGCTAGCTTAACGTTAGTTAGCCAAGTTGAACATGCTGCTTAATTTAGGGTTAGGGGTATTTGGATGCAAATAGCATCGGCCTTTATTCATTTGTGCAGACAACAGTAGGATTTCTTCCTCCATGACACCAGCCGATTTTGGTGTGAAAGATGAAGACAACAGTTCACTTTAGACAGTTTTATTTCTTTATAAAATCTTTAATTCTTTTCTGCCCTGAGATGAAACATTACGAAGACAGAAAAAAATGTATCCAGATGAAACCAAATAAATCATTAGCGATACAGTCCGAGAGAAAAGCTAATGACAGGTTTCTCACCTGTCGGGAAGAAACGAGAGCTTGGACTTGTTGCTGATACTGTTGTGTGTATTCATACTGGTTTTTGACTTGTTTACAGACTGGTGGTTTTGCTGGCATCCACCTTCAGGTCTTTGGCGACCAGTCCGGCGGTGACTGGGTGCATCGCTGCTCGGTGAGCCAGAAACATTTGAAGCGCTTCATCACGATACTTTTCGAAGTTAAAGACCTCTCTGAAATGAATAGAGAGACACACACACACACACACACACACACACACACACACAGTCAGATCAACAAATGAATTTAAATAAGTCATCAAACAAGAAGCAACGTTAAACGTTGGTTAAGTGTGAGAAGAAATACCTTAACAGTGGTCTTGTGAACTTCATCCTGCCCTGTTCTGTTGCCATCTTCAGCGCCATAGGAACTGCTTCCTCCCACCTGGACCGAACACACAACCGCAGCCACCTGCAGGGAGAAAACAGCCAATCAGGAGGAGGAAGGGTTTAAAAACATAGTAAATCCACTGAGGACCTGATGCATGACTCTCACCTGAAGCGGATCTCTGAGTTCATGCAGGCGTTGAAATCATAAACCTCCTGCATCCTCTTCACATGACTCAGAGGGAGAGGACCCTAAAGAAACAGGCAGGTGAAGTGGACTTTCAGTGAAGTGAACTGTGGTGATTTGAAGTGGTTTACCTCCTGAAGCAGGAGAGACAGGAACTCGATCAGCTGGTGGGAAGACAGCGTCTTCACGTCACACTCTTTGAAGTTGCTCAGATCCTGGTCTTTGGCCTGAAGGGGGGACATGGGATGGAGGTTTCATAGCTGTACTTAAAGACAATAAAAACAGGTCTACGTACGGTCCAGGTCTTACCTTGATCCACCTCTGGCTCAGAGTAATGCAGGCTTCAGCCAGCGTGGTGTCGTACCTGAAACAACGATGAAACTACATCAACAAACTGATCAGGTATAAGGACCCGTGGACCTGATGGAGGTCTGAGAGGATCCACTTACTGAGGTTTGACAGGAGGCATCCCAGGAGTGAACATCCAGGCGTTCCAGTCCACCTTGTTCAGGACATCCACCTGAGAGACAAAACAGGGACCATTACTGAAAGTACAAACCAGCTGCAGGACCTGAAGAACTGAAGAAACCTCAAACATCTCCAGGTTCTCTGAAAACAAGTCCACAATCAGGACTTCAGAAGACCTTTTTCACCTCCTGACTGACACAAAACAAGACTTCCTCCACTGCCCCTTTCTCACCTTGTCTTTGAAGTAGGTGAACAGGTAGTTCTTCCACTCCTCTGTAGTGACACTGCTGTAAGCAAACAGCTGGATGTAAGACTTCACAAAACCCATAAACACCTCTGAGGGAGATAAACAAATAAAAAAGTGAATAAACACTTTACATTACGAAGTACCTCATCATGAATGTGTTTACAGAGGTGTGTACAGGTGTGTGCAGATGTTACCTGGGCCTCCCATCAGCTCCTCCAGGTGATATAGCAGAGCAAAGCCTTTCTCATAGGGAACAGAGGAGAAGGCATCGTCAGGATTGACTTCCTCCAGACTGGGGACCAGGTTAGTCAGAGGGTTGTTGGCCCCGAAAGTGTTCACCTGATGGACGACACGGACAGGTAAGAAGAAGAAACCTGGCAACCTCAGATCAGTTAGTACAATATGAAATAGGCGAGGTTCAACGTGTCAAAACAGGGCTCAGGTTCTCACCGAGTCCTGCAGTTCCTTCCAGCCCCCCATGGCTTTAAACTGTCTGAACTGTTCACTCTCCATACACCTGCCAATCATCCTCTCCAGGTACACCGTGTGACCCTCATTCAACCTGAGGATACAACGAACAACAAGCAGCAGTGGAATCGAGTTTAATCTTTCTGGCTGCTCTAATCATAGGACGGATTTCTTCATTCAGCATCTACAAAAAGCACCACAACTTGACCGCATCATAACATTTGAGAACAGAAGACCAAGTGCATGATTGAAAACATCCATGTATTCTGTTGCAACAAAACAATTGTGCGTTTTCTTCTGAAGCAATGCCAAGGTCCGTTTTTTTCAAAATGAATCAGAAATCATCTCTGTTAAACAGTACTTGAGTGTGTGTGTTTACCAGAAGTGTTCCCAGGTCTTGTTGGTCACCAGATTACCCGTCCAGCTGTGAGAGATCTCATGGGCGATGACCTGACAGGATGAACAACATATCATGAACACAAGAAGAAAGGGGACGGGTTCACGTGAAGCTGAACTTGAGAACAGCGTCAGGTTTTACTCACATTAGAAAGAGATTTATCTCCTGCCTGTAAAGAGACGGACACACAGTAAACAGCTGACCAAAGGTCACATGATGCTACTCCACAGGTCAGGTGACGCGAGGACTTCACCAATACATTTCATGATTTTGATGGGTTAATACGTCTTAGTGTATACGTGCATGTGTGTATATTTACCAGCAGCGTAGGGGTGGCGAAGGTCAGACAGGGGTTTTCCATTCCTCCGTAGGGGAAAGATGGAGGAAGAACCAGGATGTCGTACTGACCCCAAACGTACGGTCCAGCCAGGCCCTCGGCTGTCTTCAACATGGTCTCTGTCTGACAGACACATGTACGCTTCAGTCATTAATATGCTCTATGGTTCTATACGGACAGGATTTGTATGCTGTTTATAGTAAAGTAACTGTGTTTATGAATTAAAAGTAAAAAATTAGTAAAGTCCCAAGTCTGTTTCCTCTGGAGAGTCAAAATATTCTTTTGTCCTCTTCAAACTTGTTAAAATAACTAGTTTTCGTTTTTGCTTAAATAAATAGTCTGAAAATATGAATGAATGAATGAATGTCGGTATGTGTGCGTTATTTACAGTATGTTTGCACGAATTAATGAACGTCTATGAATGTATGGAGGTATATACCATATGTATTAAAGTATGTAGGTATGAATGTAAGTATGAGTGAAGTATGCATGTATGATTGCATGTGTTTATATATTTATTTATGAGAGATTGAATGAATGCATGTACCGCATGTATTTGTGTGTGCATGAATGAATGCATGTGTGAAACAGTGAACGAATGTAGGTATGAATGGGTGAATGAATAAATTAGAATTAACGAATATATTTATGTAAGTATGTAGATAAGTAGCTATGCTGTACATATGTAAATCTGTGTATTTGAATGAATGAATGTATGCATGAATTAAAGCATGTATGTATTTAAGAACAAGTGTGTGTACGTATTTGTGTAACCATGAATGTACGTACGCAAACGTACAAGTTAAATGCGTATGTATGTATATATGAATGAAAGTACATACGTCAGACTGTATGTATAACTTTATGCATGAAGGAATGAATGAGTGAATGTATGTATGAAACTATGTGAACATGTATGTATGTTCTACGTATAAATTAAAAAATGAGGTAATAAAAACAACATTAGAATCTCTACAAATCTCAGTAGGTGGCCGTGGTCCGGTCAGTGAGGTGCTGGTCCCAGTAAAAAAACCAGTGTGTTTCATGCAAATCACAGCTTTGATGGTGATTCACCTCTGAGAACTCAAACGCTGCTTTATCCACAAACTCTTTCTCAGACCAGACTCTGGACCTCGGACCGATCTCCCTGTCAACCAATGAGAACACAGATACACTCCGTTACCTGCAGCTAGTAACATGATGACATCAGTGAACAGGTGATCGAGAGAGTACCTGCTCTCCAGAGCTCCAACCACAATCGCTATCAGGTAGGAAGGCATGGGCACCTGAGGACAGAGGGCAAACGGTGGCTATTTAAACTTATCTAACAACACGAATAAATGTCGTGGGTTCATCGGCAGGTGCATGTGGTTACCGCTGCTGAAGTGATCCATCGGACTGAGCAGAGTAGGCATTTTATTATCATTTTGATCAATAAAACATCGGAAAACTTTGAAATTGTCCATCTGAGTTTCCTCAAGCCCAAGGGGCAGTCTTCAAATGTCCTTTTTTATCCAACCAACGGTCCAAAAAGATTTTCAGTTTACCGTGGTATTACAATAAGACAACCGGCAAATATTCACATTTGAGAAGCTGGAACCAGAGAATGTTTAACCATGTTTTTGCTTACAATGACAAACAAATAACTGACTACTGAAAACGCTACTGATTAACTTTCTGCATATTGAGTAATTGATCAAAGTTTCAGCTTTATTATGAGTCTATTGACCGTTATATGGCACCAGGATAAAAAGCCTTAATAACTTTCTGGGATCATTTATTATTTCCTGGAAAGAAATAATTTGGTACCAATTATAAACTTAGTGTTAACGCTGCTTTCAATGTAAGTTGGTAAAAAAAAAAGACTTCAGGGTGTAGAGGAGTAGATACCGACCGGCTGTCTGAATCTGTAGATGATGCGATTATTGTCCTGAGGATCGACTTCCTGTCCGTCTCTCACTGCACTCATCACAGCTACCAGATCCTTAGGTACAGACACCTGTAGAAGACAGAGGACAGGTACAGACACCTGAGAGACCGGTACAGACACCTGAAGAAAAAAAAGAGGACAGGTACAGACATCTGAAGAAGAAAGAGGACAGGTACAGACACCTGAGAGGAGAGAGGGGACACGGTCACACCCGTGGAGAAGGAGGTCAAGGTCTGCAGACACGCAGGTGATACAGGTGTATCAGTTTGTTACCTGAGCATAGTAGGTGTGTTTGACAGACGGACTGTCCTGACAGGGGACCATACTCCTGCAGTGATGAGCCTGTGAGACAACACACAGGATGACAGTAACTCATGAAGAAGAATCAGGTAGGACATCAGGTGTGTTGAAACGACCAGTCTCCAGTCTTTCACACATTTTCTGTTTAAAAGAGAAACGTTTCCCCTCAGCCAAAAGATCGGTTCGAATTATTCAAATTAGGTAAAGCGAGAATGAAACAAGAATGTGAAAAACAGACAAACTAATTACGGTTTTAATGTCAAGTCTGTGTGGAAAGCGAAGAAAAATTTGATCTATCCTTTGACGACTGTGTTGCGTTTCCTTTGAGATGTCAGAATCCAGGAGCTCCACGGATATTTAAAACATCTAAGAACAGAGTTACTCCGCAGACTTAATGTTGATCTTTCACTGTCTCTAATATGCAGGCCATCACTGAAGAAAAACATCAGAACCCTCCTTTAAAACAGAGCTCATGAAGAATGCTTGTCTTGTTTAAAGATAAAATCCGTATAAAAGAGGAAGGATGTAGAGAGAGGAACAGACACACAGTAGGTCTGTCTTCATCATTTTAAACCTCAAACTGAAACACTGAGGAAGGTTTGTGGTGGAGAAATCTGTCACAACAACAAACTGTCCAGAATTACACAAGGATTTATGAGTCAAGACACCAGTCAGTTTTCAGGTGTAGTGTACAAACATCTATCTTTAGATGAATATCTGTACGCCTTATACCTGTCAGGTGAATGTTGATCAGCTGATGTTAAGCTGGTCTCTGCGACAATGAAAAGGACTGGGTCAAAACCTAGTATGTGACTGAACCGCCCTTTATCTGTCAGCTTCTCTCCTGCTGTCACTGTGCCACATATACAGTAATTTAACGCAGCTGAATTCCCAATAAATCTGTTCTCATTCACATGTTTTTCTGTTTCTGTTGTCAGACGATGGAACAAGTATGAATCAGTGATTGAAACGTGGCCCATTGAGACGACATGTTAACCAGCAGTCACTTCCAGCTGTTTCCAAGCTGCTGCTCTGCTGCTGAAATCCTACCAGACACATGAGTTAAAGATGACGGCTGTGCTGTGGTTTCAGCTTTATTTACTCGTAAAATGATAATTCAGAGAGAAAGTTAGAAGCTAATTCATCTCTGTGTCAGCTGCCGTGAGGTCCGATGAATGAGACACATACAGAGATGTGCCCGTGGAGGGAGAGCCCGACCTTGTGCTGGCGGGACAATACTGGCGACTCTCTTCTACGGAAAGTAGCTAAGGTTTGTCCAGAAAGTCGCCGGATTTGTCGCTTGGTGCTTTGGTGAAAATCGCTCAAGGGGTGTGAAAATTTGTTAAATTCAGCAACAAAGGCGCTAAATTGGCAACACTGCCTGTAAACGCCCCCTGATGACCCAATAGAAACACAAATTTATTTTGAAAAAACACCGGCCAACGGGGAAACTCCAGCACTGGGCCGGCCGACCAGTGCTGTATCTTCATCACTCAGTCAGTCAGTCAGCGACATTTGCGTTTATAGGGCTGGCCTTGCTGTTGTGTACCAGCCAAAAATAAATTGTGAGAGTTCACCTGACACTGGCTGAACAGGTAAGGCTGTTTCTTCCCAGCAGTCTGTTCAGGTGTGAGCCACTGCAGAGCCGATGCAGACGGAGAGGTCTCATAGGTCACCTCCACGATTACATGCTGCCCTCTAATTGGTCCAGAGCACAAACATAACACTGTCATTACATGTTATACTGAAAGAGAAGAAGACAGTTACAACATGTCGGACAGGTGAGGTCACCTAGAGAGATCAAAAGGCAGTGTGATGTCCAATGGCGTCCCCTTGAAGCTGTGTTTGGGGCCCAGACTGAAGCGGGCTGCCTGTCCATTGGCCAACACTGAGATGATCTTCAGGTCTATGGTGTCCAAAGTCTGCAGCAGATAAAACAACACTTTTAATAAATGTGACTCTGAGATTAAAGTGAGACAAAGTTCAAAGTTCAAAATAATACAACCACGATAAGTTCAGTTTGTCTAAAATCTCTGCAATGTAAAACCAAACTCCATTAAAAAACATATCGATATGAATCATTTAGCTGCTAGAATTAAATCTCAACTTTTTGCATGATTCCAGCCTGCAATAAGTTTTGATGACAGAGTGGAAATAACAGATGAATCAAGCTGAAATATTAATACAAATATTTAAGTTAATAATACAGATTTAACGAGTGTCATCTAAACTGTTTATTTAACATTTCTGATCAACAGTATTTTATTGGATTGCCTGATTTCTACAGATTTTGGCTTTTTGACAGGTAAATTCTGATTATGGAAGTCAGATGAAAGTCAGCTCTGCTGTGCTCCTGATAAACACTCAGCTGTCACACTGATCTCAGGTGAACACATCTGTTCTGGTGGATCCGCCTTTAAGTCCAAGTCCAGGATGACACAGACCCTATAAACTCAGTCTTACAAGATAACTATGTTGTGCCAAACTCCACTCAAAAACAAAGACATTTAAAAGCTTACTTATAAATATGTAAGACACTAAACTGATTGATCAATCAGTAATTATTAAGATGAAATCTCAACTTTTGTTGAAAAAAATCATTACAGATAGTAAACAGGGTTATGCTGATTTTAATAGAAGATCCTAAAGGATAAAAAAAAACTTCTTATCTAACATTTGCACAGAATGAGTTCACAGCAGATCGAATCTGTAGAATTTGACGTTTTGTAAACTGCAAAGTGAAAATCAGCTCTGCTGCACACCCGATACACACCTGTCAAATTTTAATCTCAGATCAACACACCCGTTGTACCAGCTCAACTTTAAAGTGAAAGTCGATGATGACTCAGCACATTAAATTCTCAAGTATGTCCCAATCCAAAACTCCATTCAAATTAATTGAAATTTAGAGCTGCCTTGGCGAAAAACAAGTATAAACATATCGATAAAACTTCAGAAATATTTTCATGAGTAGTGACGAGCTCAGCATCTGAGGGACTGATCCATCAGAAGCTGGTAGAATGAAATATGAACTTTACGAGGATTTATATCTAACATTTTTGAACAATTAAGTTACATTAGATTGTAAGTTTGTGTATTTCACAGTAAATTCTGTTCATTAAACTGCAAAGTAAAAGTCAGCTGCACGCTTGATTAACACAGATTTCAGGTTCACATAATAACAAAGCAAGTCCAGTTAGACTTACAGGTCCACACACCTATTTTTTTTACTGACACTTCTGCCTCCAAGACAAAGTCCAGGACAAAACTCACTCTGCCTTACAGCTCAAGTTCATCATGTCAAACGCCTCTAAAAAAGACACCAGTGTAAAGGTTCCTTACTCAAACAACACGAACCTCACAAGAAAAAATATAAAACATGTAAACTGACACATGATGAACTGTTATGCTGATTTAAATGGTAACACCTGATGGATCTGAAAATGTCGTATATAACATTTGTGAACAACGGCATCAGTTTCTGTAGAGTTTGGCGCGTTTGCAGGTACGTTCCGTTCATTTCTGAAAAGTGAAAGTGACCTCTTCTGCACACATGATACACACCTGTCATATTATAATTCCAGGTCCATACACCTGGCTTTTTCTGGTGACTCAGTCTTTACAGCACAGTCCAGGACCAAACAGCCCCGATGAAATGTTTATATTGCCAAGTGCTTCACGCCAAACTCTCCTTAAAAACATTGTAATTTAACGTTTCCTTACCATTCTAGCTTAGGGTCAGTGAACACTTCGCTAAAGTCCTCGATAAATCAGCAGTTATTAAAATGAAATCTAAACCTGGAAAAGTGGTTTTGTCACGATGCATTTAATTTGGCTTCCGTCAGGTCAAGTACATCACGCCAAACTCCATGTAAAAAAACACCGATTTAAGGTTTCCTTGCTTAAACGATGTTCATTGAGAGCAGGCGACCTCAGTTGTAAGAGTTAAGAATGTATTGCATGTAAATGGCATACGAGGAACTGGATTGGGCCGAATTACGGAGTGACATCTAAAAGATATGAAAACTTCAGATCTAACACGTAGGGACGGTAAAGTCGCAGCAAACTGTCGAGGAAATCATGTCCATTCAAGCAAAAGTCAGGACTGCAATCACGGCAACACAGTAAACAGAGCTGCCAGGCGGAGGTCAAACACACAAATTGACGGTGAACTACCGTGTACGAACACACAGCTGACTTCACGTAAACTGCAGGAGTTTAGATTTATCTGATCGATTCAGGGTCCAGAAACGCGGCCTGGAAAAAGAACCTTCGGCCCGTTTTTCACTGAATGAGAGAGACCGTTAGCTTGGAGGCTAACGTGCGGCTGCACCGGAGAAGAGCTCCGGGTGTATCGGTTCCGGTGAAGTTACCAGAGCAGAGAAACGATCCTGCAGAACCTCCACGGTGAGCTCCACCTTGGCTCTGATGACGTGCCTGTCGAAGTCCACGTGGAAGGACAGGTTCAGGTGCTTGGTGACGCACCTGC
Organism: Xiphias gladius; assembly: GCF_016859285.1. Taxonomy (NCBI): domain Eukaryota; kingdom Metazoa; phylum Chordata; class Actinopteri; order Istiophoriformes; family Xiphiidae; genus Xiphias; species Xiphias gladius. The sequence goes on along the minus strand of NC_053401.1, from coordinate 123,594 downwards.
TGAAGGAGGAGAAGGAGCACGGATCCGAAGACATGACGACCTGCCCTGTCACAATGCCACAGAGAGACTGGACCGGCTGTAACGCACATAGCCCGGTTATCTACCGGAACGTGCTGTACTCACGTCCGGTGCCAGCCTTTCCAGAATAAAAGAGGCCAAATGAGTGGCACAGTAGAATACATGCTTTTATTTTGAAGCCTTGCAGATAGTGCGTTACACTTTTTTTGGGGGGGGGGGGGGGCAGGAGGTAAAATGTTATAGCGGTGATAATGATTATATGATAAAACTCTTAAATAAAAAAAAACAAACATCTTTAGGCTACCAGGTGTATATGCAGGTATTTCAATGCACATACACCGTTCCCAGGTGGGAACCGCACCGAAAGCAACCAATAGATTCAGGTCGGGCAGTTACAGGTCTGTGGACTCCGCAGCCGCAGTTACATATATCAAACAGCTGCCTCATCTTACAGAGTGAACAGCAGAATAAAGCAGCAGAAGAGGCGGAGATGTGTAAACAACCAACTCCGCAGCAGCTGCCGCCGACAAGCGGACAAAACGTAGTTGTTGACGGTCTCCTCTGTGCCGTGAGGCATTTGTTGCACTCACCTGTCCGAGGGTCACTCTGTGAGGTCCTCCACCGTCGGCTCTAAATGAAACTTCTCTGCTGGTGTGGAACAGAACCAGTCCGCTCGGCCTCTCTGGTCTCACTGCCCGTCCGGGTTTTGAGACCCCGAGCTGAATGAGCGCTGCAGGCACAACAGAGAAGACCAACATCAGCAGAAAGATAGTGAACACCTGACTGAGACAGACGTGAACGCAGAAGTCAAGGCTGAAGGATCTACCCTCGGTGTCTCAGCATGCACCCGTTGGTTACGCAGCATGGCAGGTGTGTTTGATTTGGCACACTGGCCGTGGTCGCCGGGTGGTGCATTCAATCAGGCGCGTCTCCTCTGCTGCTGCTGCTGCTGCAGCTGCTGCTGCTGTGGCCCCTGGTCATAGAGTTCCCGTTCTGCTCCGACCCTGGTGTTTCCAGTAGCTTTTAGAGTTTGCTGCTGTTGTTGCTCGCGAGGCTCCTGGTTGGTCGGAGGCCCGGGGCTCGAGCCCAGGTGAGCCCGTGCATGAAGGCGCCACTGCCTATTACTGTCATATTGTTTTTTGTTATAACAGGATGAGTTTGTACGTTAAAACACAAAGTTATAACAAGAGTATTTTTGTTTTAACGAGATGCGCTGACTTTGTGTAACAATCTCAAAGTTGTAATATAACAGAAACTACTGCAGCATAAAAAAATCAGTTCTGTTACTTGTTGAGGAAAATTAATTTCTACGAGTTCCTTTACAAGATATTTTCTAAACCATGAACATTTATTTCTCGATAAATTGACAGCGATGTTTAATTTTATCACAAAACTTAATTACACAAAATCAATTCAATGCACAAGTTGATGTGTTCACAAAAAACATACTTCTGTTATAATTGAAAAGAGTTTGTCTTTAAAGAGATGTTAATTTAGCGTACTAATGAGAACTTATCAAGACAACATAAAGTGAAACATTGTTATAACAGAAAAGTTTCCTGTTACAACAGAATAATTTATTAATGAGAAAAAAGTCATAAAATGAAAAATATCTCGTTAAAACAAAGTTAGATATTTTTTGTCTTGGTGGCTGTAAAAACATACCTCATTTAAATGGAATATTTTCTTGTTAGAATACAATAAATTGGTGCGTTAACATACCAACATAACACGAGAAAGTTTCTTGATATAACACAAGGTTTTTAATAAGATCTTTTCCACATTATAAAATATTTCTCATGTTATGACATATTTTTCCCGTTATTGTGGAATACCAAATTATTCCCCCTTAAAAAAACATCTCTTTATCTTTCTCATTATTCCATAAAATATCCTGTTAAAAAAAAAGGCGAGAAAACGTTCTCGCCACACAAAATAAATTTATAAGGAAAAAAATGTCGTAACATGAAAAATACAACTATAGTGAATAAGATCTTGTTAAAACAAACAAAAAAAAATCTTGTGAGGAGAAACAGCAAATTAATTTTTAACTTTTTATATCACTAAATGTTCAGTACGATATGTTCAAACACCAACTTATGTTATAACAAGAAAATATTCTCTTTATAACCAACAATAATTTTATAACAAAAAAAGATTGTTAAAACATATTATGTATTAATAGCAATAAAAAAGCAATAACATGAAAAATATTATCTTGTTAAAATGTGAAAATCTTGTTAAAACAAATTTTTCTTATAACAAAAACAGCAATTTTTTATCTCATTATAACACAAAACTCATTTTTACACAAAACCTACGTATCTCGTTAAAACAGGTACATTTTCGTGATATAACACGATGAACTGATATGTTCAAACACCAACTTATGTTATAAAAAGAAAATTTTCTCCTTATAACAAAAACTAAGCAAATATTTAATGAACCTTTGTGGACCTTGCCAATTTTACTTTGGATGATTTGGGTTTCAGAACCATGTGAAGCTAATAATCTTAATTATTAGAATAAAAAAATAAAAACTAAAAAAAAAAATAAAAAATCTGTCAACAGGAAACAGGTGAGAAGAAAAAAAACCTTTATTGCATCATCATTGTCTCTGTTTCTTCTTCTTCACATTGATAAGGAATGACGAGGCCTTCGGGTTCAGCTCTGTGGAATGAGTCATCACATGACGGGTAACTATCACCTGTAGGTAATTCTGTCCCCTGCCCCAAGAGGTAATGCTCACCTGTCACAAACCCTGCACCCTGTCCCCCCACAGGTAACGGTCACCTGTCACAAATCCCGCCTCCTTCAGGTAAATGTGACCTGTCACAAACCCCGCCCCTGGTCCCCTTCAGGTAACAGTCAACTGTCACGAACCCCGCCCCGTACAGGTAACTTTGACCTGCCATAAACCCTGCCCCTCATGATCCACTTCCTGTCACATGATTCAGTTAAAACATGCGGATTAAAAGAAAAAACAGATCTAACAAACATCTGCGGGAAGAACAGAAGAAGAAGAGGATGATGGGAAATCAAGGTGTGCTCAGAGTCCATGACATCACATCCTCCTACAGACAGACACATTTATAATTTAAAAAAAACAAAACAAAAACAGTCCTGTGAAACGCTCCTCCTCCTGCTGCACCTGCTGCTGCCCCTCCTCCTCCTCCCCTTCATCAGTTTGTACATGGTGACATCAGTTGATGACATCGGTTGATGACATCGGTCTGCCGCTTCCTGTTACCCGTCCGGTAGGTTAGCGTTTTGACAGCTCACCAGAAAGCCAGTCCAGACCCTCGTACAGACCTGTACCCTGAGTGGCACAGGTGGCCTGAACGTGCCACTGAAGAGACAACAAAAGTTAAATGTGTTGTTAGACACACCTGAACAGGTATACTGCATGATGAGGTTATATTGAGTGATGGTGCGCTCTTATTTTGAAATCAAGGCAATATGAGTACAGAGATTAAACCCACATGAACATAAACACCTGGATACTCTTCACACTTTAACGAGACAAGACAAAATTTAAAAAATGAAAATAATTTAAAAAAGAAAAAGGATTATCTGTTGTTCTTTTTATATCCCAAACTTTTATTACACAAAGGACTTTAGCATTAAAACAAGAAACATCTCATTATAACATTTTCTCTTTACTATTAAAACCAAACGATTCTGTCTTAGACAGAACTCCTGTCTCATTGCAATATAGTGTATTTAAGTCATTTATATCATGTAACATTTTTGTTATACACAAAGATTATTTTGTACATTAATACACAAACGTATCACTTTATCATGTTATAACAGACTTAGTTTTATGGTAACTGCAAGAAAATGTCCTAATGTGAAAAATACTGTTATAATTTCAAAGGATCTTTTTTAGTCACTGTATGAACATGCTGCCCTATCCTCCAACGTACGTAACAATTTTTAATATTTCTAGCTTTACTGATTTTTATTCATTTAAGCAAAAATGCCTAACAAATGTGCAATTGCTTCTCAAATCTGAAGATTTGATGCTTTTCTTTGTTATACACGACAGTATACTGAGTATTTTATTTTTTGTTTTTTATCATTATAATGTTATTATTACATATAAAATCATCTAAAATTAGAATCTCATATTACGGGATCTAAGTCTAAACTGAAACATACTAGTGGATTAACGGATTAGTCGATCAGTCGATTATTCAGTCAAGTTATTTTTTACCATGTCATTTTTTAAAGTTTGTCCAGTGACTGAGTTTCTGTCTTTTCAATATCACATCAAACTAATTATCTTTGGAGTTTTGAACTGTTGGTCACGTATACTGATACTCTGACAGAAATGATTGATAAATCTAATCTTAATCTGTGGTTTTAGAGCCTTTAACCAGCATCAGGTTTCATTTCTAAAGATGATATTTTTGGGTGTTTTGATTTTCTGTAAAAGTCACAGTACTTGCTCCTGTCAGACCTTAACATCTTTCTCTTTCAACACGACTCCAGTCTAAACTGAAGTCAGATTAACATGAAAACTGCAGCAGAACAAAAACATGCAGAGACAAATGCACAAAGAAAATAAAATCTTTAATAATCTATGAAACTCTGAAAGTTTTAAGTCGTTGAGGCAATTCTTCTCAGATCAGACCAGTCTATAAAAACTCTTTTCCCTCTTGCTGTGCGACTGCAGTAGAAGAGGTTTAAAAACCCTCGTACAACCACAGAAATAATCTGAGCAGACGGCATATTCCACGTCTGAAAAGTGACTATCAGACTGAACTGTGGCGGCTGCAGTTATCTGCTTCATTAGGGAACTTTCTTTTAAAGAGGTTCTTTATCTAAAACCGAGGCGAGGCCTGGTTTCAACTCTACCCATGTCCTCATTTCAAAATAAGAGCACAGTGTTGATTTAGATATTATTGATACTTTGACTACTGATCCTTACAGTTCTGCTGCGTAGGCTGTGCAGGCCCAGTTTGTCGGTGAGTTCACTGACTCCCATGGCGTTGGGAAGATCCTGTTTGTTAGCAAACACCAGAAGAACCGCCTCCTTCAACTCATCCTCCTGGATCTACAGAGAGAAAGAGAGAGAGTCATGTGACTGATGATGTCATGGATCTACAGGGCCGTGTGACTGATGACTGAAGATGTCAGTATTAATCATTTTATTTTCTCCTCCCTCATTAAACTCAAGGTCTTTACTTTGGATGCAGCTGCTCTGGTCGTTTTCCCTAAAGATTAATAACAATATTATATTTTAGAAAAGTGTAATAATGTATTCTGATGGTACTGACGACATTCTTTATCTCAGGAGAGACACAACAACTCTACTAGATAAGACTGACACTAAACATTTCCGTCAGATTCAACATCATTATTATCATCATTTCTATTATTATATGAGGTGCGGTGGTTAAATATTATGACACAATCCAAAAACAAAAAAGTCACACAATCAAAATTACTACTGATTCTACAATAGAGCTGCAACGCTTTGTCGACTGACATAAAGTTAATTTGGAAACTATTTTAAATAATGAATTAATTGTTTTCATCTTTTTTTTAAAGCAAAAACTCCAAACATTTTCTCGTTAAAACTTCTCAAACGCGAGGATTCGGTAAACTGAATGTCTTTGTTTTGGACTTTTAGTCAGTTGAATACATTTCTCTGTTTTCTGACATTTTATAGACAAAACGATACTACTGGTGCAAACACTGAAAGTCACAAACCGAAGGTTACAGTGTGCAGTTTCTGCTACTCTGATTTATATTTACAGCATCTGTAGAACATTAAAATATGAAACATTGTGCAGACAAAGACATAATAAATGAATAAAATAACAAATATATAAATAAAAAAAGACATTAGATTAAAGGGGCTATATGTAAGTTTTATCTACTGGGTGGTGGTGATGGTCACGAGCCTAGACTTTCAGTCATCGTTGCGTTTTTAAGACAAGAGGTTAGAATACGTCCTCTGAGCAGATCTACTTCTTCATTGTCTTATGCTGGACTGAGGACAGACTGGACGCTACAGACACTAACCACGTACAAAGTGGCGTTACCAGCTGGGGCTAGCTGGTTAGCATGCTAAATTCAGTAGAATAAAAGTGAAAGAAATAGAGGAAAAATAGTTAACATCAGCGTTTCTTTCCACCTCTGGATGCAGCTCTTGGCGCGTAAAGGACTGAAACTTGATGCTGAACTCACAACGTTTCTTCTAGACTGGTGAGTACACAACAGCTGTTGATGCTAACGTTGTCTATGTAGCAATAGCAAAAACTCACATATAGCAGCTTTAAAGAAAATAAAAGCAAGAGTTGTTGTTCAAATAATCATTTCTCAGTGTTGCTCACCATCTTGGAGAGTTCCTCAGCAGACTCTGCTACTCTCTCTCTGTCATTACTGTCCACTACAAAGATCAGACCCTACACAGCAAACACAGAGGGGTCAGAGGTCACACCGATCGATATCGTCAACATCAGAGATCACACAGTTCATATCAATATAATCAATATCACCAGTCTCAGTCTGAGTGTGAGTGTAGAACAGTTTGACCTCTACAGATTTCTGTATCTGATTAATTTCAGAAACATTTAATCACAGAGTGGTACCAATGTAATAAATCAGACTGTGAATTCTCATCAACCAGGCTCTGATGAGTCTCTGGTTCTGGTTCAGTACCTGTGTGTTCTGGAAGTAGTGTCTCCACAGAGGTCTGATCTTGTCCTGACCACCGACATCCCAGACTGTGAAACAGATGTTCTTGTACTCAACCGTCTCCACATTAAAACCTGAAACAGACACAGCATTTTACTGATGTTACTCTCAGATTGGTTCAGTTCTAATGTTAGTCAAATACAGAAAGCAACATGTATATTACATGTATGTTTTAGCTTCTCTTGACTATCCATACACATTCTACAGTTCACATATATAAGTTTTTCTTATTAAACACCTGTGTGTACTTTACTAATGTCACCTCCCTCGTTCCAACAACACAATCAGACTGAGTTAATTATGATCCTTTTGCAGCAGCTTAATTCTGTAATATCCTAAAATCTCCTACAATAACGTGCTTTCTGGTCAAACCTCAAACTTCAGGACTTCCATGTTTGTAATGTGTACATGGTACAATTAAGGTATGATGAAAAAAACAATATCACAATAATGTTCATTATAATCATGTCCTTCAAACTCTTTAAGAAATAGTAATAGAGCTGACAGTAAAATGATTTGGTCAAACCTAACGAACACTGAACAGTGAAACTAAACTCTGCAAAAACATTCATATATAAAATAAAAATGAAAACATTGTTGGTTGGAAATTACTGTAAATGCAGCTTAGTGTCTTTTTTAAAGTTATTTTTTTCATTCTTTTTTTGTAATTTCTTTGAATGTTAATAATTTTAAAAAGCAAAATGTTTTAAATATAATTCGACCAGCGTATTGGCTCTCCATGATGGTTAAATTAAATCAGACAGCTAATGAAGATAGGAGATGATGATACTGTAAGGATGCTAATAGCCAGTGGTGGTGTTACCATCAAAATATTTCACTGTCATATATAATAAAACATGTACACCGGTATACCTCTAATCCACGTCCTGCATTTTGACACAGGCAGCTCTCCCCTCTTTACAACAACTAAGTATTATTAAAGAAAATTCAACAGGTACTTTATCCTCAAACTATTTACACTTTAGTCTCTAGTCATCTTTTCTGGTCCCACATAGAATTAGTGGATAGACAAAACAGACAAAGGTAAAACTTTAAATCCCCCAATTTATCCAGCATTATCAGTATAAAGAAGTGTAATAACATCTTTATAAAAGACTGTCATTTATAAGCACATCTGAGAACATGTTTGTTTTAATTACATTCGGTATTTGTTGTAACTTCTCCTATGAAGACATATTATTCCAGCTGTTTCACAATATTGTTGTTCATTATCTGTTTATATAGCAGCCTCCACTTATGTGTGTCCACAGGAGGAGTTTGAGTTGTAAACACAGACATTAATAAACACTTAGATCAGATTACAGTGACATTATAGTCTGTTAGAAACCAGTTATTAAACCTTTATATACTGATTATAGCTATAAATAAACCAGTTAATATATTATATATTATTAATATTATAGAGGAGAAATAAAGCACTTATTACATCTTTATATACTATTTACACAGGATAAATGGGGGAGTTAAAATGTTCCATGGCAAATTAATCAGAAACTATTTTGCTAATCAGTTAATCCTTTCAGTCGTCCCTTGAGCAAAATATCTCTCGTTCCAGTTTCTCTAATGAGAGGATTTTCAATTTTTCACTGTTTTCTGTCTCAGTATCTGAATCTCTTTGGGTCTAGAACCAAACAAGACATTTGAAGACTCAACAAGGACATTTTTACTGTTTTATAAATCTTACAGACCAAACCAGTAGTTAGTTAAACAGGAAAATAATTAATAATGAATATTTGGAACATTATGTCAGAGTTATAATCTGTCTGCTGATGTGGAATTTGTGTATTTCAGATAATCAGAGAAACAAACAGTATTTGACAGACACACGTTACACTGACAGTTATCACCTTATCACAGGTGTGATTATTGATTATTTACCAATAGTTGGGATGGTGGTGACGATCTCCCCGAGCTTCAGTTTGTAGAGGATCGTTGTTTTTCCAGCTGCGTCCAAACCCACTAAAACATGACAAATATCACTGTTAAACTACAAAAAACACTGGCTTTAAACTCCTGATAACAACTTCAGTTTCAGTCTGCATCAACCTGGCACTAACGGGAGGTTAAAGTAAACAGATGCAGATTTAAACTCCGCAGTGAAGACGACGCTGACCGGTCAGACCGCTCCGTTAGCCCTGAGGGTTAGCCTCTAACGGCTAGCTGTGTTGACTTCTATTTCTTACATTTTCTGTTAAATAAGGAGGTTTGGTTCAAGCAGCTGGGACTTAGTAACCGGGAGCATGATAAAATTAGTCTGCTTGATGACATAAACCAGAGTATGAAGCGTGTTGTCAGCCCCCCGCAGGTCTCTGGCCGGTTCGCTTCGGAGCTAGTTAGCCTAGCCGCGGCGCTCACCCATCAGGATCCTCATCTGCTTTTTCCCGAAGAACCGGGAGAACAGAGACGAGATCGTCAGGCCCATTTTACTAAAACGTCCCGGTTCAGCGGCGGCAGGAGGTCAGCCGTTAGTCCGGGAGTAGCTGTTGGTCAGAGCCGGGGAACAGACCGGGAACAGGCGGAGATGAATCGGAGTGGGCGCAGCTCCTCCTCGGTGCCACGTCCAGGCCAACGCGGAATAAATGACGTCACTGTTTTGAAAAAACTTTATTAACAAAATGAATGTTGCTGCGTTCACGATCTACTGGAAAGACTATGCATTCGAGAACTTTGTATTTCACTCCACACAACAGTCCTGTAGTGGAAAAAAAACACCCAAAACATCAATTAAATCGCAGCCCCCACAAAGTGACAGTGTTTTTTTTAATTTCCCTGTTTTATTACAGCTATAAAACTCTGTATATCATCATTTTTATTCACCATTATTATTATTTAATTTATTCATTTTATTCCTTATTATTTAAATTCATGGTTCAACATGTTTATCAATAAAATCATGGAAATCATATCTTTATCAACCATTACCGAAACACAGAAAGTAAATAAAGTTAAAAGTTTGAATGTCCATGTTGTAATTTTCAAAATATTTTTTGTGCCTCAAAGCGCTTAATGGGCTACATCGTGCCATCAGTCATCAGACTCCAAAACGCCAAAGCATCCAGTATCTCCTACCTCCACTGACTGAGACTTACATTGCACATGTACTGTATATACACATAGATCTTTTTATTGTATCTATTATTCCCTTTTTATCTTATTTTTTTACTTACTTTTTTTCCTGATGTATAAATAATTATGAAAATGTTTTTCTTTGATTGACTATATTCCTTTGTGCTGCTGTGTCAAATTGAATTAACCCTACGTGGGATCAATAAAGGTACATTCTCATTCACCTTATATTAGGTAACTACAATAATTTAATTTGAAAACCTACGTTTTTCACCGTCTGTCAATTTGGTAGGGGTGATGTAATATTCCTGACGGCGATGAACGCATCACTGCGTTCCCGCCTCCTCCTCCTTCAGATCCGGTTCAGTACAACATGGCGACTGTTAGCTGACAGTTTATGTTAGGTATTTTTTTACATTCAGAGTTTTACGATAAATAAGATCAGTATAGTTTTTCTAAATAATGTTTTTCTGATTAAATAAATACACTTTGTTTGATTTCAGCTCGTTGAAACCGGCTGACTGCTGTTTAATCAGGTAAGAACCGGAGAAAAGTCGTTGATTAATGTCAGTGTTTGTCGGAAAACGTTAAAGTTTTTTGAGTCTGAGCTTTAAACCGGGATTAATAAATTAATGAATGGTTAACATGTCATCCTTATACTGTGTCTTATCACATATGTCACTTCAGATGAATAAATAACTTAATTAAATCAAACGTTAACTTACAGTGTTCAAAAACAACTGGAATAAAATAGAAACTGAACCAAAGACCTGGACCTTTCTCTTTGACTCTAACACTGAATATTCAGTCGACGGTGAACAGATTTTTCATCATCTGTCTCAAAACCAGTCTCACACAGTCAACACGGTTTTTATTAAAGCACAGTGTTTGAAATCAGTTTCTGAAGACTTGTGCTTTTGTTTTTCTCTCTTTTTGCCGTTTATATCCAGAGCTGCCACTAACGATTATTTTCATTATCAATTAATGTGACGATTATTTTTCTAATTAATCGTTTTTTTGCAAAATGCAAATAAAAAGTACAGATGCCAGTGTTATTCCTTCCTAGACTTGTTTTGTTAGTTTACTGTCATTTAAGAAAAAGAAAAACATCAAAGACAATTATTCAATTATCAGAATACTTGCCAGATAATTTTCTACCGATTAATCAATTAATTGAGTAATTGTTGTAGCTCTGGTTATATCATCACCACTGAAGTAAGTTTCTGATTCTTCAGTTTAGCATAACTTCAGCTAACTTTAGTGTTGTTATTTCTGAGTCAGCTTCACATCTTTCTGTGGCAGAGTGATTTTGCCCTGAGGTTTTTGTCGTAAAAACTGAAATGTAACATGATCACAATCAGGCCAAAGCACTTGTGATTTTAAGTAGGATTAATAATACACCAGATAGCGCTGGCGTTTCTAATTCTGTTGGATTGTGTCTATAAATGCAGCTTTAAAATACTGTTATGTTACACCACTGACTGACAGTTTCCTAATGAAATGCGACTCTTTTCAGAAACTGACACGAGTCCAGCATGGCTTCAGTTTTCACCATGATCAGATCCAGATGAACCAGTTATGGTCCTGATGACGGATGGAGTCTGATCCGAGACTTGTGTACTAGCAGTCTGTGAGTCCAGCAGAGTCATGGAGAAGTTCGGGATGAGTTTTGGGGGCGGTCCCAGTAGGAAGGAACTGCTGGACACCATCGAGTCCCAGAAAAAGCAGTTGGTCCAGTATCAGACCCGCTTCAAGGACGTGGTCAGGGCCTACAAGAGTCTTCTGAAGGAGAAGGAGGCTCTGGAGGCCAGTTTGAAGGTATTGACGGTGACCCAGGAGGTGGAACTGAACCAGCGGGGCCAGGACACCACCACCACCACCAGCACCGCTGCCCCTGACCTCTCAGAGGACGGCTGCTCGCTGCACAGTGAGGACAGCGTGGACACAGTGGCGTCTGTGGACACGCTAAGTGAAACCACCAGAGGGGACCAGTCTGAGGAAGACCAGGGAGTAGTGGGAGGAAAATTAAGCTCAATGGTACGTTTGAAAAAGTCCAGTGACCGAAATGTCATCTGAAATGTCATCCAGCAAACAGAACAGATCCAACTTCATTTTATAAATGTTTATCATCAAACTACAAATAACACAACAAAGAAAATAATGCAGCTAAAATTCAACAACAAATGTTTTGAGAACAAGAGGGGACTGCAATCAATGCGACTAGAGTCGGACAGAAGTTCAATTCCGTTCCATTTTATTTATACAGCGCCAAATCTGGGTTTTTCCTGGCTCAAAATCAGGTGGAGGTGGTACCATCCTGATCATGTGCACTCACATGCGTGTACCATACCTTCAACTGGCTCAAACAAACACTTTTCACGAGCAACATATTTTAGGAGTTCTAGTGAATCCTGAGGGATTTCCAAAAGGACAATAACAAACACTAACAATTTAGGAGATGTCACCTTGTGCCTTTTTTTTACAATTTCATGACATTTTAAAGACTAAATTAAATGATTAATCAACTGATCAATCAGCAATGAAAATAATATTTTCTTTCAGCTCTACAGCAGATTTTAATTTTATTTAATTTTTAAAATCTGTACCGGTTGAATATTTTTCCAGCGCATATTTGGCTGAATGAGAAAACTTTTTTTTTTTTTTTTAATTGTATTTTTTTCATGCTTTTGTCATTCTACCAAAATTCGGATTATTTTACAGTGAAGAAAGACAAAGACTGTTCAAATGTCTACAACAAAGGACTATGTTTAAAAGAAATACTGTGTTTTGTCTTTATCAAACAATATCTGAAATACACAAACTCTAATTATTTCAGGTCTCAGGGGCGTTTTTAGTTTAAATGTCTTTGGGGAAGATGAATAAAAAGTGACGTTAAAATAACAGACGTTGGCTTTACATTAATACTCTCCTAACAACTCCACAACTGAAAACCCCTCTTTGGGTTAATGTCCTGTCTTGCACTGTCTTGACTCTGATTCTCTCCATCACTGGTCCCTTCCACTTCTTGTGCTCTCCTTTCAGACCTGATAAATTTACAGAACCTCGTCAGTAACATGAATTATGACTTTGCAACTGCCTGTGATAATCAGATGATTTCAGGGTGAGAATAGGGAAGGAAGAGGAAAAACTCCCTTTAACAGGAAGAAACCTCCGATAGAACCGGACTCAGGGTGGGTGGCCGTCTGCCTCGACGGATTGGGTTGAGTGGAGAGAAATGGGGGAGAGGGGAGAGAGAGAGAGACCAGGATCCGCTCTATGTACTGTTATATTCAAGCACTGTCAGACTGGTCGTCAAACTGCGATGAAAACGTGATAAACATGACGAGAGAGTGACAGAAGTACGATTAGAGTGCAACAGTAGTGACTAGGACGTGACGGACGCGATGGGAGTCTGACAAAGGTGCCGCGAGCGCGGTGCGAGTTCTACAGATGCAGCAAGTGTGACAGAAGTTTGACAAATGCAACTAGAGTGCGACGGGAATGATATAATGCAACTACAATGCGACAAAATGCAACTAGGCACAATGAAATGCTACTAGTGTGCAATGTGAGCATGAAAAATGCGATATTCTTTTCCAGCTATGTCGCAGCTACTGTTCCAATTCATCACGTTTGTCTACGCAAACGAATGTGATGAATCGGCTCCTCATACTGATGTTTCTTCCTGCAGACTCCAAGGGCAGAGAGGGCAGAGCTTGAGGCTGGCGGTGCAGAGAGCAGCAGTGTGGGGGTGGAGCCTCATCAACAGACCACGCCCCTTCCCAGTGGGGAGGCAGAGCGTAGAGTCGCCCAGCTGAAGAGCCAACTGAGCACGCTCACCAGCGCCCTGGCCACAGTGACGCAGGAGAAGTCTCGGATGGAGGCGAGTTTCCAGGCCGACAAGCGCCAGCTGAAGCAGGAGGTGGAGGAGCTGCAGGATCGCCTGGTCGCTGTGATGGCGCAGCAGGAGGCGGAGTTGCGTACTCTACAGCAGCAGCTGGCCGAGAGTCGTGCTCGCATCATCACGCAGCAGCACGAGAGGGAGCAGGAGCAGGGAGACCACGTCCAGCAGCTGCGGGAGCTGCAGAGGATCCTGCAGCAGGAACGAGACCTGCGACAGGATGCGGAGCTCCGTCTACAGGACGCCAACACCACCCTTCTGATGACATCACAGGCCGTAGACCGGGGGATGGAGTCTGAGGCTCACCTGAACCAGGTGAGGGAGGAGAGAGATGAGCTGAAGAGGAGGCTGCAGGCCGCAGAGGAGGACCAGAAGAAACCAGATCCCAGAGTGGATGAAATGCAGCAGGAGCTAACAGAACTGAAAAACCACTTCCAGATGCAGATCCACAATGAGACCAGGAAGGTAAGGCCGAGACCAGAACTAACTAAAACCAGATCCACAGCGAGACCAGGGCGGTAGGACTGAGACCAGAGCTAACTAAAAGGGTTTAGTCTCAGCAGGTTTTAGTCTCAGCAAGTTGAAGGCTTCGGGTTTAGTGTCAGCAGGTTGTAGTCCTCAGTGTGTCTGAACTCTCTGTGTATTTTCAGGCGTGTGAGGTGGAGGAGCGTGCTCGTGAGCGTGCTCAGGCTGCAGAGATCAGGGTTGCAGGTCTGGAGCAGCGGGTCTCTGAGCTGTCGGAGCTGCTGGGTTCCTGTGAGACGGCGAGGCAGCGAGACCAGCAGACCACTCAGCGACTCAGAGACAGGATCCTGCAGCTAGACACTGAGAACAAAACGCTGGCCATCGCTGCCTCCAGCAGGTCGACCTCTGACCTCACCGCGGACGAGTCGCAGCTGGACATCAGCGCGCTGAAGGACAAGCTGGAGAAGGTGAAGAAGCTGCTGCTGGCGGCTCAGAGGAACCAGGACCAGAACATCCGGGACCTGGCAGAGACCGAGGCAGAGCCGGGCGGGGACAAAGCCTTGGTGCTGGTCTACCAGCAGGAGCTACGGCAGCTGAAGGACGAGTTTGAGCGCTACAAGCTGCGAGCACAGGTGGTGCTGAAGAACAAGAATGCCAAAGACGGCTGCCAGGCCAAAGAGCTGGAGGAGGTCCGGGACCAGCTGTCGGAGCTGAAAGAAAAGTACATCAACCTGCGGATCCAGAGTGATGAGGCGGAGGCCCGACACCGGCGCGAGCTGGAGGAGCGGCAGCAGGCAACAGTGACGCTGCAGCAGAGCCACAGACAGGAAGCAGAGCGGGTAGAGACGCTGCATCGCGACGAGCTGCTGCGACTGGAGGCCGAACTGCACAAACACAGGGAGAGGACCATGGCCCTGCTAGACGAGAAGGACCAGGAGCTGGAGAGGCTGCGGGCCGTCGCAGTCGGCCGCAGCAACGACTGCGACGAGGCGGCCCACAATGAGCACGAGCCCGACCCCGAGAGCGAGGGCGACATCGTCGGCCTGGCCCTGCGGCGGGTCGCACCCGCTGAGCCCACGCTGCTGCTGTACGCTGAACAGCTGGCCAGGAAGGAGGTGGAGGTGGGCGGCCTGCGGCGACACAAACACCGGCTGGAGGAGGACCTCCACCAGCTGCAGGCCAGGCTCATCGCTAACGGAGAGCGACACGACGAGGAGGTGATGGAGCTGCGGGGACAACTTGACAAACTGATCCGAGACCAGAGCAGAGAGGGCGCCAACATGGAGTACCTGAAGAACGTCATCTACAAGTTCCTGACACTGCAGGACGCCAGTGGGAGGCAGCAGACGCTTTCTGCCATCCTCACCATCCTGCACTTTAGCCCGCAGGAAAAACACCACGTCCTGAGGATGCAGGGGGCAACATGGTGGACCAACAAGAGATAATAAAACACCTGAAAAAGAAACACCTGAGGCTGAAATAATATTCAGATATAATTTCAGCCTGTTTGTAACTCAGTAAATTTACACATTCCCAGACTTTAATTTCCCCTGCAGTCTTTTCAGTGGCTTACAAAGGAAATCTAAAGTCACAGGCTTGAACCAATTTCTGAACTGTTTTTACAAGCAAAGAATCTTATTGTCCCTTCTTTGATCCTGTACTGATGCTCCCCAACTTAAACCCCACTTCATTAAACCAAAACCAGACTCTTACATGATGTTTATTTATGACGGGAGCTATAGTTTAGGTGATTATCTGATGTTTAAATTGATATAAGAACCTAATGCAGTTCAGTTTCTATCAGCTGCTCACTGAGCTCCACTTCTCCTGTAGACAATGTGTATATATGAATATTTAAACATATATGATTATGACTGTCACTGTGAGTAAACTTAAAGAAAACATTTAAAAGATGAGTTTGGTTAACGCATTCTTCATATCATTGATATGTATATTTTTGATTCCCTTGTTGAAATTAAACTATATTTCCTGCTTCACATACTTAGTTTGGTTAATTCTGGTCTTCTAAAATTAATTAGTTAATTAAATAAATAAAATAATAATGAAAACAGTTCATTCATTTTAGGGTTTTATAATGGAGGCAATTTAAACACTTTATTCAAAATATTTCTCCCCAGAACATTCAGATTTTTTTTTTTTTTTTGTCTAAACATCTGCATGATCATTATCATGACTTTTTTAAATATAACATTACAATTTCATTATGACTTTACTCAAAATATTACCACTTTTTCTCAAAACATTTGACTTTTTGTGTCATTACAAAAAGTGATTTTTTTCTCGTAACAGAACAAATGTTTTTTTTTTAAACTACAACTTTTTTCAAAACATTGCGATTTTTCCTACAACAAATTTTTACAACTTTTTTCTTTGTTACTCTGTTATCATAACTTTTTTTTTTAGCATATTCAGGGTTTTGATCATAACATCCCAACTTTGTTGTATAAATAGACAAAAGTAACCTGCGGGACGAAAGAGCAGAGATGCTGATGACTCTGGGTGTCCTATCGCCTCTGCTGAGGATTTCCTGAGGGGAGAAACATGAAACACGTTTATGAAATACGAACGGCCGACATCATTTAGACCGATATATCGACCCGTTGGCACCAGGAGTAATTAAACTACATAATGTGAACATGATTCAAGTTTTACTTCTCAAAACAAAACAAAATATTTACAGACAGTTCGGGAGAAACAGGACATAAACGTAAACACATTATTATCATTATTATTGTGAGTGTTACATTCGCGAGGATCAGTTAGAGTTTGTGGATTACAGCTGTGATTCAATAATAGAAAAATATCACTTCATCTGTGGTCAGTGTGAAGTTATATGGAAAATTCAGCATTTAATCAAAGTCTAACAAATAAAGTGGAATCAAACACACATCATTATATAGCAGAGGTAAACAGACATTTTTTTTTAGCTTTTTGTCTTTGATGAACTGTGTGGTTCTTTGTGGATTTTCATTTATACAGGTTTTACAAATATTCTATAATGTTATGTTTGTGACGCTGAACGTTAAATGACTGCAAGTTAGTTTCAGAGTGAAAAGAAAATGAATCCACAACATCTCTGTTATTATGACAAGGTATCAGGAAATTAAGTCGTAATATTTTGAGAAACAGTCAAAAATTGCAGGAATAAAGTCGTAATATTTCAGGAATGAAGTCATAATATTTTGAGAAAAAGTTAAGATAGGAATGAAGTCATTTTGAGAATAAAGTTATATTTTGGGTGAGGTCATATTTTGGGAATTAAGTAGTAAAGTTTTAAATTGAGACATTTAAGTTGAGACGATTAGGAGAAAGTTTTTAAGTTGAAAAAAGTCATAACATTGCTTTTTACTTAAGAATTTGTTTTAATCTTTGCATTGTGACTTTTCGTCATGCAGCTGTCCTGATATTTTCTGCTGATAACCGAAACATCCAGAGCAACAGATTCATCTCTGCTTCAAAACAACAAACAGCAGCTGTAACATGTTCCCATACTTTTATTTGCTGTCCTCACATGTAATCACATCTCAACTTAAAGAAGGCATCATGAAGCTCAAGCCTCAAAGCTTCTATTCATAAGATTAGTCAGACCTAAATTTACAGAATTTATTCCCGTGTCATAGGTTTTGGGTTGCAAACTGAGATGATCTGGTAAAAGAGCAGCCGTCAGTGTGTGTGTGTCAGTGTGTATTCAGTGTGTTTCAGTTCGTCAGTGTGTGTCAGTGTGTGTTCAGTACAGTCTGCAGGTCTTCCGGCAGTGAGCCGGTGATGGAGTTTATAAAAGTGTCCAGTTTGTCCAAAACTCCGTCCTTCACCTGCAGCTGCTGCCTGCGAGCTTTAATCTGAAAAACAGTCAGAAACACACTTCCTGTCTTTCATGTACACACTGACACGACATAATCTACAACAGCCTATTAGGGTCAATATTAAAGGTAAAAGTTGATTTAAAAAATGAACTGAAATGAAAATGAGTAGAAAGTTTAATATGAAAATACCAGAGTGAGAATGAAGTGAAATGATAAAAGTTCTACTTTGAAAATATAACAAAGTGCTGTTTTTTCTGATTAGATTGCATCTATTTACTAACACAGAGTATTAAAATAAATCCGTTTTTTTTCTCAAAACTTTTTTTTTTTTTTTCAAAAACAAACTTATTACTCTTTTCTCAAAAATATTCTATTTTTGGTGAAATTACTGCAAATTCTCAGTTCAGAACAACTTTCCTCACCAGATCTCAGATTTTATTTTCCTGCACAGGCCCTGAGTCACTCACCAGTTTCTCTCTGAGCTTCAGAATCAGATCGACAATTTCCACCTCAGACTTTTCTTTGGTCCAACTGAGCAAGTCCTGGAGAGACCAGAACATCAGAGTTAGATGATCCAGATGTTTAAAGGTTTGCTATGCAGGATTTTCCTAGAAAACAATGTTCAGACTCGTACAGCAGGAATCCCCCTCAGTCATCAGTTATGACCCAGTAGAAGTGTGCGGTGGTGTATCTATCTGCACAGACCCTGGCCTCTGCCTGTATTTTCCCATTCTCTTCTTATTTTTCTGTGTTGGGACGTTTCTGGGCGTCAACCTTTGGGCCAGGGGTGTGTAGCCCCCAGCCAATAACAGCATGCAGGGTGTGAGGGTGAGGCTCTATAAAACCGCTGTTACCAGGTCACATCGCTGTCTCCACCTCTGTCCTCTGCTCTCACTCTGTGTCATGGATGTATAACCGCCGTAAAACAATCAGAAAATAATGTCTTATTTCTGATTCACTGCTTTGTTGTCGCTCCCTCTCTTCACTCTCTAGCTCGCTCAACCACCACTGCTGCACGCTTTCAACACTTGTCTGACAGTCGGCCAGTGATCTGGATGTTTGATGAGATAAACTAACTCACAGCATCACAGATGACCTCCAGGTGAAGACTCTCCAGTTTCTGAGTCATCTCTTTGTGTCGCTGACGGTACCAACCGTCAAAGTTCGGAGACCTGAAGAACTTCCTGTCAAGAACCAAGAAAATGTGAAATTTATTCTGTGTTCAATAAAATACGTCTGAGCACAGGAACACGAAGAGGACCTGAAGACACCGGAGTGACTCACCTGTACAGTCCCATCCAATCACCTTTGAGCACTGAGGTGAGCTGAGGCCCGGTGTGATCCAGAGTGGACATGAACTCGTCCTGACTGAAGGGTCGAATCTGCGGAGGAGTCTGAACAAATAAAACAAATTAAACGTATAAATCACCTGTCATCTCCAATCTGATGACATCACTGTGACTTCATCACTGATGGTCCACTTCCTGTTTACCTTCCAGGCCGTCACAGATCTCTGCAGAGGCATCAGGCTTGCCATGTACCTTTCCTGACAGACAAAACACAGGGTTAATGTGATGACAGGAGGGTTAGATTTCCTGCTCTTTGATTTCACATTTTGACCTTTGATTTAAACCATTACGATTTTCATTTTAGAAGATTACAACTTTTTCCACAAAACATTTCAACTTTTAATTCAGAAAATTTCCACATTTATCTCAAACTATTACGACTTTTCTGTCAAAGCAGCGCTGACGCCAGCGACACCAACGTAAATTTCAGCTGGAACATTTTCTTTCTCTTTCTCTACAGCGAGCTGTAAACTGAGACTTCACACTCTAACTGTGTTAATTTCTTTTACACGTCCAGCTGAAATTTAGAGTTGAGATAAACTGGAAGTCATTAAATACAGCCACACGTAATAAAAATCTGACATTCCAGGGATCTGATTGGCTGATTTCTCACCAGAGGGATGATAAAGCTCTGAGTGAGCTCTAACAGGTGTCTCCTCAAGATGGCGCTCTGAACCTCTGAAGGTCTCTTCCTCTGAATACCCTGAAAATGCAGATGGAGACTCGTACTCGTTAAAACAGATTTACATCGTCATGTGTTCAGGTGTGTAAGAGTTCTGCTGGTTCACCTTCAACAGTCTTTTAATCAGAATCTTGTCTTTGTGTAGAAACGTCTTGTACGCCGTGTAGATCCCTACAGACACAAACACACAACATTTAACATTGCGAAACATACGTTTATTAAAAACACAACAGGCTCATAAAGATTCAGGCTGGTGCCGGTTTTGACCTGGTAGTCATCCGTCAGGTTACCTGGTTTGGTGTCGAGTGTTTTCAGTTTGGACAGTTTCTTCACCTTCACCTGTTTAGGTAAATCACCTGCAAGTGATCAGAAAGGTTTACATGAGGCTGTGTCATTGTTATATTAACTGTAATAATCACTTCATATCCTCTGTCTCTGTGATCCTACGTAGATGATGCATCACACGTTGAATTAAGTCTCCACCAGGTCAGCGTCCAACTCAACTGAGCTGAATTTACTTTAATGCAGAGATTTGATTGGATTTCACACAAGGAAACATTCCTCTGATCTGTAATTAATAATGATAATAATAATAATAATCATCATCATCAGAAACGTTGTTGTTTTCCAAACAGCACAAAGAGAGTTTTTATTTATGACATAAAATGCTCACATGTAAATAACTGAATATTTCATCACACTGTTATCTGTCAGGGATTTGAATCAGCTTTCTAAACTTTATTGACTGAACACAGTCAAAGTTTCAGTCAAAGTAAAATGCTGGGAGGTCAAAGACTGAAAGACAGATTAAGAAAGAAGTTTAAAAAATAAGACAACTGGATTCTATTATTATGAAAATAAATTTGTTAAGATTTACTAATTTGATTCAATTTGCTGATATTAAACATCTATTTTGCATAAATAACCAGCTCCTCAGGCGCTCGGCGAGCTGATCTTCTGCGTGTTGTTTTATGGACTTCTATTGTGTCATTGTTTGTGTTTTGTGTTGTTCTCTCTGTATTTTAATGCTGAGTTTTGTGTATTTTAAGGCCCATCAGGGACAAGTGCTGCAAACAAGCTCAGGCTGGAACTTCTGTGATATCTGACGCTGGTTCATGTTATGTACTTGTTCAGGCAAAAACCAGCGTTTCAGGGTACATCTCAACTAAAATAAAATCTTTAAACATGTGTACTGCAACACCGAAGACAGATGTTTGTTTAAAATGGAAACAGAGAGTAAAAGAAGAATGTAAAGAAACAGCTGAAAAAGAAGAAGAAAATGAAAAGAAGGAGATAACAAAATACAAACAGAGGAAAGGATGATAGATAAACCAGGGAATAAGAAGAAAAGAAAAAATAAATAAATAAAAAGAAAGAAAGAAAGCAAGGAGAGAAAATACCTGCCATCCTGATCTCTCCCAGTCTGATGATATGAGGCCAGGACTGAAAAGTCTTAATGAAGAACGGGTTGGTAACTCCCAGAACCACGTTAGGTCTAAGAGAGACAGAACAGGTGAGTTCAGACAGACAGGTTAACTCGGCTGTGAGTTCAGACAGGCAGGTAAAATCGGATGTGCGTTCATACAGACAGGTAAAGTCAGGTGAGTTTAGACAGGTAAAGTCAGGTAAGTTCAGACAGACAGGTGAACTCAGGTGAGTTCAGACAGACAGGTAAACTCAGGTGAGTTCGGACAGACAGGTAAACTCAGGTGAGTTCAGACAGACAGGTAAACGAGGTGAGTTCAGACAGACAGGTAAACTCAGGTGAGTTCAGACAGGTAAACTCAGTTATGTGTTGGTAACTCACGGGGCCTGTGTCCTGGTGGTGTACTCTCTGAACTCGCTGTCATGGATGGTGAAATAAGGACGAAAGTCACAGCAGAACTTCAGAGGACTGATGGAGCTGAGGAGACACATGGTGTTACCACGGCAACACCACAAACACTGCTCAATCATTAGCTGCCATGAGCTCATTAAACTTCTGACACCACAACACAGTTTTGTTTTTGTGTCCATATTTAAGACTAATTCACAATGATTTATCACTTCCCTGTACATCAGGGAATGTGCTGTTGATTGTGAAGAAGGTCTGTGACACTTAATAAAAAACCACACTGGGAACTGGGTGATGATATAAAAAAGAAACGTTTGTATTTACAAATGTTGTTTTTCTAAAATATTAGATATTTTCTCTAATCGGAGGCTCTAAAAACCCATAGATGTCTGAAGGCGTCTGTCTCCGTGTGCCAGCCCTGTGATTGACAGGTGACCTTTCCAGGTATACTGCGCCTCTTGCCCACTGTTACCTGGGATCGGCTCCAGCCAGCACGACAGAAGAGATGTCATGGTCCGATGTATTCAAAAAATACTAATTTGAGAGTTTATTGCGATAAAATCTGAATCCTAAACTGCATATATACGAAAAATTTGTACTAAATCATTTCAGTTTTTGGAAGAAAAATGTTTTCTCCAACATTCAGGTCTGAAATATTTCAAGATGGATGCAAAAATGAATTCTGATTGGCCGTTCAGTTACCTGACAAGAGTCAGAACGGTCTCTGAGGAGATGGTGGGAGATGGCGCCATGACGACCACCGGTTCCCCAAGTAACATGAGCTCCCAGAGCATCTGCAGGTGGATGAGCAGTGACTGGAAACACCTGGGCAGAGGTCAGAGGTCACATTAGACAGATGGAAACAGTCTGCTGCAGAGTTTATTCAGTCGAAAAAAACATCTGCTGAACAAAAACCAGACTAAAACTAGAATAATCACGACTGAAGTGTGACTGAAACTAATAAATGTATTTGACAAAGAATAAAAACTAAAAGTAAATCAGGCCTAGAACATCAGTAGCAAGAAGAACTGATCTCTGACTTGAAGAGGTCCAGTTCGTGAATGGTGGGCAGCAGAGTCGGAGCCGGCAGGAGGTTCTGAGGAAGGAAAAATTATAATGAAACTTTATTTATGAAAGAAACTCTGAGTGAATGAAGGATAAACAGCCTCTCTCTGACCTCTTTAGCAGCCTGTCTGACCGGACTTCCTCCTGGCTTGTCGGTTTTCGAAGGAATCCTCACCTGGAAAATTAAAACTCTTTCATGAAAACACGAACAGGAAATTTTGTTTTTCCCGAAACTCTAAGTTACAGCAGGAGAAGCTGATGCCTGGGAAAAGACAGCAAGTATATATACAAAGTGGAACATTCACATACCACATTCAAATTACACATTTAGATAAATCTAATCAATCTAATAAATCAATACATTTTTTTCTGCTTTTTACATAAATATTTTGAAAGTACATGGAAGTACACAGTGTTGTATATAAATATACGTTTTGACATTTTGTAGCTTAGTTAATGTACCACTGGCAGATGTCTAGTTATAGTTTTGATGTTTGATGAATACCTGTTGTTAACTAATGTTTGGCATGATATGGAATTTAACAAAAAACTACTCATACACATAACAAAGGATAGATATATGAAAATACAATGAAAATTGAAATAATTCAATTATGCAAATTAGTTGCATGCTACATTTTTATTTCAGTTTTTTAAAAGTTTTAACAGCCTTTTTGTTCAAATAAGAAATACCTTCCACAGTTTTCTACATCATTTATAAAAACAGAAAGTAAGAGTTTACTTGTTAAATTTTAATTTATGGATGTACAGTAGTATTAAACCAAAAAAATTAATACTAAATGTTAATCACATTAAAGACTCACAGTCCTTTTCAGAAAGAACATTTTCAAACCTCAAAGAAATTTTCATGAACACAGGACCTGTTATAATAATCACAGAACAGATATAAATGTCTTTAATGTGAATGTCTGGCCTACTAACTGATAATTATCCATGACACCAATATGATAACTGATAGAACTACAGAGATGTGAAGAAGTCAATAAAGGCTTATTCTTAGACCGACAAGTATATTTTCCCACTAGTTACACCAACGTTATCTCAATTTATTTTTATTATCATTTCAATTTTTTAAATTTTATTTTACGGCAATTCTGAAATTCAAACCAATGTTTTTCCTGTGACCTCAGAATGACATTTTCAGTTGTCACGAAATTTGGTATTGTCACAGTCATACCACATTTTATGCAAAAATGACAATAGGTGGCGCTGTCTCACTGTTTTGAATATCTTGAATATCTATCTCCAGATCATTAATACATTTTTCATCCAGTATACGCTCCAGATTATCTGACAATAGGTGGCGCTATGGCCTCGGGACGAGAAGAACTATCCATCCATCCATCTATTTGGGTATTAGCTCACCAGTACATTATTCAATTGTCGCCAAATTCGAGATGCACATCCAGTATGTTGTCCCGTAGGGTCGTACCACATCTGAAGAAAATCTCACAATGTTTCACATCACTTTAAATGTTATCTGAATAATTACTCAGCTGGTTTCATGCTGCCATCTAAAGGCCTGTCTAAGTCTTACACTCTGATAAGGACACTGGACAGCAGCATGAAACCATGAAATTGTTCCACAGTTGTTCCAAAGTTGTTTCAGGGTTTTATCAGGTGTATGGACCTTTCTTTACCTGCAAAGTCTAGTTTCAAATGTCAAATGTCGGTTTGGTGATTATCTGCTTTTGCCACGGGGAAGAAGCCAGTTTCCAGTGACAGAACGTGAAGCTCTGTGATTGACTGTTCGTTGGTGAAATGAACCCTAGGAGTTGTAGTTGACTTGTCTCCTTCAGTTTTTATGTTTCACATCTACACCTCCTCATCTCACCTGTAAACCCACACCCCTCACCTGTAAAACCTCTTCCCCTCATCTCACCTGCAAACCACGCCCCCTTCTCTCACCTGTAAAACCACACCCATCACAGGCAAGTTGAGGGTCAGCCCAGGTACGGGTGAAGGCCACTGGTCGATCTCGTTACAAACTGTGAGGACGAATAAAAGTCAGGTGACATTCAGCATTCTGCTCTGATTGGTTTGTGGTTATGATGTAGACGTGACTTCATCACCTGCTTCGAGGCAGGGCTCCAGCTTCTCAAAGAACTCAGGTGCCACGTTCTGAAGCAACGAATGGAACAGGTGAGTGTACGGCAACCTGGACACGAACACCAGAGACTGAAACACAGACAGTCATGTGATCAGAGACCCCACAGCTGTCAATCAAACTTAACAGGTGGGATTAGGTGTGAAACAGAGGGTCGTTTCATTAAGGAGACTCAGAAAAGCAGCTTTTATTGTTAAAAGCCTGACCTGAACCAGGATCCGTCTGAATCTGGTTTACCTCAAACTGACACCGATCACATCAGTTCACAGATCTTTAAAGTTAAAAATGAAATGTTCGCTGACGCAGAGCAGAGTGTTAAAATTAATCAGACAAAAGAACTTCAATAAATATTAAAACATTACAGCAATAAACAAAGGCTAAGAGAAGCAGGATGTAGAGCAGTTAGCTCTGTTAGCTCCTCTGGAATCAATCAGCTTCTGTACCTGTTCATAGACGGGAACTTTGTATTCATTCGTTTTAGTCTGATAGACCAACTGTAACACTGGTTCAGCCTGTAAACTAACCTCACGTGGACCAGGTTAGTCTGGAGGAGCAGTTTCCATGGTAACTCAGGGTAGACTGATTGAAAACCTGAGACTGAATTTACTGAAACAAAGCTGGTTTAACTGGTAGACTGTGCCCAGGTGTCAGACTGTCCAGGTAAGTCTCAAGGATCTGCTATGTGAAACAGACAGGTGTTAGACTGTGACCAGGTGAGTACAGGTGACCCTCACCTTTTGGAAGTATCCTCTCTTCACCGAGACGTCCTTCACTTGTCTGAAATAGACGTAACCAAAGAAATGGGACATTTCCCTCTGGGGACGCAAGAAAAAAACAGTTTACAGGACGGACCAACTGCAAGTTTTTTTATATCCCAGAATTTATTTCCAATTCGATGTCGAATGTTTCCCAAAGTGTGACGAAAAGTGTGTTTTTGGTTAATTCAGACTAATATAATCAGATATTAGAATGAGACGGCAACATCTGTGACAGTGATACAGTTTTATTGTGTCAGTATTCATTATAATGATGATGATGATGATGATGATTATTATTATTATTATATGAACCAATTCCGGTTCTCTACACTCACGAAACACAATAGTGCGTCTACTGCCACTAATACTTAATATGATTCAATTTACAGACCATGAACACTTATTTTCTCAATGAGCTTCTTGCTACAGAAATAATTTGCGTTTTTACAAATTTAAAAATTTTATGAGCTCATCCATAAACAGTTTCTTACAGTTATAACAGTTATGATTATTTTCCAGTGCTTTTCCCTGAGTCCTCTAGTTTTAACGTGGCCACGGCTCGGTTGGAAAAAGGGGACATCATGTACGTCCATGTACCAATATTTAACAAAACCCGAACCAAAACCTGTGGGATTGTTTGTTTGTGGTCTTAATATAACAACAACTTCAGTCACACAATACAGTGCAACAGATTTTACAAAGTTATCTAAGGACATACTAAATGTTTATTACAAAATAGCTGAAATGATATCATGTGAAACATTGATCAATATCAAACACTGGCTTTTTTAACTTTTCAAACAGGAACCGAAAACGTTAATAACTATTAAAAGTTTCAGTCCCTGTCTTTCAAAGCCTGTCGAATCTTAAGTGACAGCGTCTGGTCTGGTGCTCTGATCCGGTAACAACTAATCAAATAATCACTCGTATTGCAGACAAACTGATGGATCATGAACAGCAGTTGTCTGTTTCCTGTGTGACCTCACCTGCAGAGTGACAGGAGCGTCTTGGTTATAAACGTCGTTTCTGAACCTTGAAGCTCTGCGTCCAACCGACTGACGTAACCTGAAGCTGAACTGAGTGTCACCGAGGCATCCTGGGAAATAAAACAAACAGATCATGTGACCTCTGACCTGTTATCTACAGCACTGCTAAGCATTATCAGACAACAGAATTTACCGGAGTATGAGTCAGGGAAGGACAGGTAGCAGATGCTGGTTTTCTGACAACAAAACACAACAATCGTTAGCAATAAAATTATCATCGATAGACATAATATCAGTCGACAAAGTTAATCCAGCAAATTACACATGATGTAGACAGATGTAAAAAATTACCTCCTTCTCAGTGAGTTTCACATTTGGAGGATACACCAGCTGAAAATACCCAGAAAGGACAAAAAGGACTTTCACCAAATTCCTTTCAAAGTTATGCAAAATTTATCACATCTTTCACAATCATTAACCTGTGAAATGGCACTTCAAAAATGTACAAATCCCGAATATATAATGTTCACTTCAGATCACAGATCATCTCAACAGCAGTCACGTCAATAAAATCTAAAACTGTTGTGTAATGATTCACCCTTATAATCCCACAATCATCCAAAGAAGAAAATATGTTCGTTCATAAACGTTTGGTGGACTAGAGGCATGCCGAACTCAACAGCAGACTCTCAACAGTAGACTCTAGTCGTGTATTATAGTCATTGCAAAGGAAAGTGCATTTGCCGAGAGCGAATGCAACATTAAATAATAGTCTGTTGTACAAACGGAGTTTGGTCTAAGTACCAGCAACACAAGAGAAAAGTGCAGGGGTCTGTGGGATGAACAAGAGCTGTGTTTTGTTTAGTCATCGATGATGATAGTGTCCTCGCTGACTTTAGACACCACATATAATCACAGAATGTTGTAGCGGTCCTTACCAATACGTACCGAGTTTTGGGAGAGAAACCAATAAAACCAAATCCCATTCAATAGCTATCAGCCTTTCACCAAGCTGTAAAATGTCTCTTAATACCTTTTAACATATCCCGAGGGTATAAAGTTCCCTGCGGCTTACACATCAACACTAGTCCTTTAAATAAAATGCTAACTTTTATTCCCACAAACGTCTGATTAACAGCAGCAAGGATGTGAAAAAAATATTAAATTTCAGATAGATCGATGCTGTTTGGTGCACTGATGCATGCCGAAATCAACAGTAAACTATTTGTTTTACTATATAGTTTTTCATTTGAGGCATTTATTTACGAAAGGTATATTTAGAAAGTTAAATCAAAGAATTGTTAGTTTTTCAAACGGAGCTTGGTACATCTGTCCCCAACACAATGAACAAGACAGATTTGGTTAACAACGTTTAGCGGTGAGTGAATCCTGCCGTCAGCATCTGAACCGTCTGTTCTGATCACTTATAGAACATTTATTTGATCGATCACCCTGATAAACGATGCTAACGATGCTAAGCTAACACCGTACCTCTATGGCTTGTCCGAGCTCCAGGTCGAAGGTAACGACACACACACACTCCAACCAGGAGGCGAAGCGGGACCACGGACCACGGCTGTCCCCGCTGTTCGCTGCCTCCTCATGTCGAGGAGAACCGGAGCCGTCAAATGGGTTCATCACGACGGGATCAGAGATCCGCAACCTCCATCGGTCCTCCTCCAGTCCTCCATCACATGAACCGGTAAAGATACCGACGGAGAACACAGAGTGTAGCGCGGGAGACCTCCGGTGGACAATATGAGATACTGCAACAATAGAACCACAAACCGGGTCGTCCCCGTCTCCCTCGCATCCAGATGGTCATGTGGCATGTGCCCCCCCCCGTGCTGGATCTTACAAGTTGTAAATGTCCAGGATCACAAGTCGACCTAAACCCTAATGCTGCCCTGCTGAACCTACATACATCAGTTCACGTTTATTCCAAAAGCACCTCTACATATATATTTTTGTTAGTTAACTTACAGTAATCATCTTATTAAATACGTTTCTTCCTTTTATTTCTAGGCTCCCCCCTCCAGCGAAGTTTTCCTTACTTCTGCTGTGAGTGGTTCCCGTGTGCTCCATGTGTGCTGGATTTAATCACGAAGTTTGAATCGTTTCTCTGCTGATTCTGGACAAAATGTGACAAAGCGCAAAACCTCAAATCATTTTATTGAGACAAACAGATTTAATACGACAAAACAACAATGGACATCAAACACATACTGAGTTCACCAGAGTTAGAAACTGATCAGAAATCAGCTGCAGATAACTGTGATGGGCAAACTGTTGACCCCTGACCTTTACCACCATCATCATCATCATCATCATCATCATCATCATCATCATCATCATCATCATCATCATCATCATCATCATCATGACCACCTGACCTCAATCTTTTAAACACTGACTGGCTCCTGCTGGTTGTTCTGACGTTTGACCACGAAAACTTTCTGACCAGAAACCGTCACCGTGTAAACGAATTCCTCCAGAATCACTGAGGACAGAAAACACATGACCACAGGTGAGTGCAGGTGAGAGGGTTAACTTTAGTTTAATGCAGGATAACCTGAGCATCATTAAAACTGCGACTAGAAAATAAGAGGAAAACAAATTAAGTCTGGTGTGTGTGTGTGTGTGTGTGTGTGTGTGTGTTACCTGACATGCGTTTGAAAGGTGGATCAGCTGATCCAGGTAACTTGAAACGACTCGCTGTTCGAACCATCTCCATCATCACACCTGCTGTGTGTTCATCGTTCTCCAGCTCACCTGCAGACTGAAAACGTGGAAACATCCGGGGTCAAAGCTCAGAGGTCAGGACAATCCCTGACGAACCAACTGGCAAGAAACCTTTTAATCAGGATATTTGTAATATTTTATTACTAACTTCTTCTGATGTATATAGATCACATACTATACACCAGCCTCCATTCAAAATTCCATCAATTTAGCATTTTGTCATCTTTTCATGCCTACGAAACGTCTTGGTAATTTTATAATGGCTGAATTCTCCATGTTTAAACAATAACTAATCCAAACACCAAACTCCATTCAAAAATTAAGCAGTTTAAAATTATTAATTCCTCATCTAAATTGTTGGATTTTTTTCCCCCCTCAATTTTATAAATGCTTAGTTCACCTTTATTCAGTATCAATTCGAGTGAAGTTTGGTTACACATTTTAGGGTCAATAATCTGGTCAACAAACCATCCATTTAAAAAACCCACCAAATTTCATTAAACAAACAGTTTATTATTTTCTTATCCATTAATTCCTTATAGACATTGACTGACTATATTTATAATCATCAGGGACCAAAATATCAAATCCGCATATAACTAATCCAGCAACCAATGCAGAATTCATTAGCCGTCCTGTCCAGTCATAAAGTGTTTTAAAATTTGTTACACTAGGTTCACATTAACTGGTATCAGCAGGAATGTTTATTGCTAGAAATGTGAATGGGGTTTGGTTTTTCTGTGTCAATTATCTCAGTTTTCGCTTCCCTGCCGTGTGCTCTGTGCTGTCACTAAACTACCCCAAACACCAAACTAAATACAGAAACCAAAAATTGAAACGGTTTTATATCGATTAATTCCTCTTAAAACATAATAACTGAAAATACTTTTAATGCTTAGCTACAAAACGTCAAATCAACATTTCAACAATCGAGCAAAAAATGCTGAATTAATCAGTAGCTCATATCATTTCATCAACGGTCTTTACTCTCGTTATGCTACGTTCAAATTTACCAGTATCAACAGGAATGTTAATCTGATAGATATTTGAATCGAGTTTGGTGTTTCTGTGTTCCATTATTAGCCTCTCTGTGATTAAAATATGCCTCACACGAAAATCCAGCAATTTAATATTTTCTTGTCTATGACGTCCTTGCAGAATTTGACTGAAAATATTTTATTAATCATCAGCCACCAAATGTCAAAACAGGACATAAATAATCCAGAATAAACCAGTAGCTCCTGTTGTTTTTATATGATTTCTTTATTTTTGTTATACTGGGTGAAGGTTTATGAGGATCAACGGGAATGTTAAAATGACAGAAATGTGAACGGAGTTTAGTCATGTAACTCAGTAAACATAGCTCAATTAGCTGTTCAAGATAAAACACTCACGGCCAGAACCCCGTCTTCACTGATGACCAGGTACCCGAGCTGATCCGGGATCCGCTCCAGACCCGCAGTTAGAGCTGCTGTCGTCTGAAGACCACAGAGAAAGGGTAAAGTGAAGCAAGTAGGCTGCTAACTGCTAATAGGCTAATCAGCGTTAACTGTGAGAGTTAAACAACGTTATAAAGACTGAGAGTTGCACAACTTTATAAAGATGATAAAAATATATATATATAAAAAGAAACAACAGAAAACATTTACGTGTCACACTCACCATTCTTCCTTTTATTCTCTATTTACAAGTTGTAACTCAGCCGCACTTCCGTTTTTCTTGTGATTTTTCACGTGACCAATGAGGCCTTCATGTGCTGCTGTAAATTACAAAACAACTGAAAATCAACACGATCAGTGAAATTTAAACTGATTCATTACCGATATATTTTATGAAGACTTATGTCCACACGTTTACAACACACTTTATTTAATGATAGTAATTTCACTTTTACGTTATTTCATTTTTATTACATTTGATTACATTATTATTATTATTGTTGTTATTATTATTAATGATAATAATAATAATTATCATTATTATAACCATCACAAGTACATATATATGTATGTATTTGGATATTTATATAAATATTTATTGGGCGTCTCCGCATGAAGGACACGAACTTTTTTCTTTCTCTCTTTCTTTTTATGATAAGATTTTGCACATCACACCCACGTCCACAACTGTAAAAACATAATGAAGTGTTGTTTTTTATTATTATGAAATTAATGATTCATATTAATGAGAATATAAAAAACAACACTCGGGACAGTACTAGTATTAGTAACATAAAAAAAATTATAAAAGCTAATACTTGAAGTGTTGAATAAGACCGTTAAATATACACTAAAAAAACCTTTTTGTTACAGAGAAAAACTTGTCCCATCAAACCACATTAACGGTCAAAACGTTTTTAACTTTTAAAGATTTTAAGGAAAGAGTTTAAAACCAGTTTAGTTTAAAACTACCGGTTTGATTTTATATTTATTTTGACATGTTTTGTCCTCCGATCAGCAGAGAGCGCGAACCTCTGTAACTAAACCGGAAGTTGCAGTCAGCTGATATTCTCACATGATCTGTATGATCTGCATGATCTGTCAGTAAAAAAAAGGCTGAATATTTTCTCCGTTTCTCGGTTAAATCTTAATATTTGAACGCTCC
The DNA here is from genome assembly GCF_016859285.1 of Xiphias gladius. Lineage (NCBI taxonomy): Eukaryota > Metazoa > Chordata > Actinopteri > Istiophoriformes > Xiphiidae > Xiphias > Xiphias gladius. Next base: position 91,440 of record NC_053401.1, on the reverse strand, counting down.
GCGATGGCCGGCCGCGGGAAACTGATCGCCGTGATCGGTGATGAGGACACTTGCACCGGCTTCCTGCTCGGTGGGATCGGTGAACTCAACAAGAACCGAAAACCGAATTTCTTGGTGGTGGAGAAGGACACTAGCATCACGGAGATCGAGGAGACCTTCAAGTAACAACGATTTACTGTTATTTACTGAGGGATGTTGCACTAAACTCCATTCCTATATCATGCAATTTAAAGTTTTACTCATCTTTTAATGAACTGATTTCTTTGGCTGAATTTTTTTTAAAAGCCAGAAGCCAAATGTCAACTCGGAATTTAAATAATTCAGAAAGCAACGAATATGAATTAATCGAAACTTTTTTAGTAGTCTGCTAAAGGCTGGATTCAAAATTATTCAGCATCATACGGAATGCTCTTCTGATTAAAAAAAAATAATAATAATAAATTGAATGGAGTATGGTCTGGTGTTTTTGGATCCATACTCCCAGTTGTAGCCTTTGAGACCTTTCGTCCTGTACTGGGTTTATGACTAAACTAACCATTAACCGAAAACAAAACTCCATTCGAAATTCACGTATTTTTAAGTTTTCTTGTGGATTAATTCTTTGCAGAACTTGGCTGAAAACAGTTTTAATCATCAGGGACCAAATGTCACCTCTGCATATAGATAATGCAGCTAGCAACAAATATTAATTAATTAAAAACATGTTTTCATTTCAAAATGCTGAATTCAAAATGTATCAGCATAAACAATAATGTTAAATTGGTCGAAAATTTGAATGGAGTTCTCTTGGGTGTAATTTGAGGTTAGTAATCCTAGTGAAATGTGTTCTCTACCGTGAATAAATGTGTTTATTCTGGAATCCCAACACCAAACTCCATCCAGAAATTAAACAGTTTAAAGTTATTCTCATCTATTAATCTGTTGTAGAAGTTGACTGAAACATTTTTTAATAAACAGATAACATTTTTTTAAAATAATTAAATTAATTTTTAAATGGTTAATTCACATATGGCTGCTATTAGTTCATAAAATAACATAACTTACATAAGTATTTTACTAAATGCACATTTCCCTCTATGTCAAATAATGTTAAATAGATATAAATGTGAATGGAGTTTGGTGTGGTGTTTGTCAGTTTTTCCATGTTCTCTTAACCGAGGGACTTAACCCAGTCCCTCTCCTTCTACCTCTCTCTCTGCAGGAGCTTCTTGGCGCGTAACGACATTGGCATCATCCTGATCAACCAGTTCATCGCTGAGATGATCCGTCACGCCATCGACGCTCACATGCAGTCGATCCCAGCCGTGCTGGAAATCCCATCCAAAGAGCATCCGTACGACGCGTCCAAGGACTCCATCCTGCGCCGGGCCAAGGGCATGTTCTCAGCCGACGACTTCCGATAAACAACAAACTGTCCAAACGCACAAACACACAGAACGTTTACACACTGTGTGATTAATAGAAATGTCCCTGAGATGTTGTTTTCCTGCACAGTGATGGTGGATTATCTGTATCAGTAACTGAACATATTGATTTGTTCCTGTTCATTCCACTTCACGTTGTTTTCAGTTTTTATTTCTGCCTTTTGGAAACAAGTCTGGAAACATTTTGCTTTAATTTTCACTAAAAACAATTTTTCAGGAAGTGGAGGATATTTCGATTTACATGTGACTGAGTCTCATTCTGTCGCTTTTAGACAAATATAAAGTTTTCCTTCCTCTGCTGGAAATATCTCATGTGATGGAAATTATTACAAAATGGAAACAGTGATGTGTTGTTTTTTTGCTTTTTGTTTTTGTCTGGTCAGCCAGTTTGGGATTGTTTAAATATATTAACTTATAAAATATAATAGATGTTGAGGAAAATAAATGCTCTTGTTGGCTGTGAAGTTCCGGTTCTTCTGTTTATAATCATTTAATTTTACATTTTATATCTTATATATACATGTCTGACAACATGTTGACTTTTATATTGAGTTGATTTGTTTTCACATTTCAAATGTCACTGTCAAAGACGTGATAAGATGATAATCTGTGGAATAATAGCATTGTGTCTCTCCCTAGTTTATAATAATATAACATTTCATATGATTTCTGCATCAGTGTGATGACATTTTTTGATCTGTCTGGTAAGGAGTTTGCTAAATTTGAAACTAAAGTACCCACATAATTGGCACTTTTTCAGTGAATGAACTAAACGATGATATAGTTCATATAAATAAAAATGAGACTTCAAAACAGGATTTTATCAGTCAGAGACACTAATAAAAGTAAATGAATTTATGTGAATGAAGACAAAATAAATGTAAAAAACATAAAAATAAATTGATAATAGGTAAAGAATTCGATTAATGTTCTTTCAGTTGAATTTTAAAGGCGTAAAGAGCTATTTAATATTAGATATGTATAAAAAGAAACATGTAGGAAAGCGATGTTTGAAGCCTCCACGAGAACTGCTCAGACAGAGTGTCAGACAGACAGACGGAAAGATAGAAAGAGTCAGATGGACAGACAGAAAGATAGAAAGACAGACGGACAAAAAGACAGAAAGATAAAAAGACAGAGACAAAGATAGAAAGAAAGAGTCAGATGGACAGACAGACAGAAAGATAGAAAAACAAATAGAAAGACAGACAGAAAGATAGAAAGACAGATAGAAAGACAAGCATACAGACGGACAAAACACAGATAGAAAGACAGATGGACAAAAAGACAGATAGAAAGACAGAGACAGATGGAAAGATAGAAAGACAGAAAGAGTCAGATGGACAGGCCGACAGAAAGATAGAAAAACAGATAGAAAGACAAGCTTACTGACGGACAGACAGAAAGATAGAAAGACAGACAACAGACAGATGGACAGACAGAAAGATAGGACAGTCAGACAGACATACAGACGAAAGAGAAATGGAAGGACAGACAGAAAGATAGAAAGACAGACAGACAGAGATTCTTCCGTTTATAGCTAGATATACTGTTTGTGTATATATGAGAGAAGAAAATAAAGGCCCTGTTCTCACTTTTGTGTGCTGATGTCATGATGAAATCATCTTATCTGACTTGAACTAAAGCTGTTTCCATTGCGATGAACTTGAACAAACCAACAAACTGATCAGAGATCAGGGCTGTTCGCACGAAGCTGCTGATATCAGCTGATAAGGTCCAACAGTAAATATTGAAACAGCACCGAGGATCCTCATCATTCATCCTGTAGACAGACAGAGGGTCAGCTGAAGGTTAGCTGAAGGTCGGCTGATGCCAGGAAACACGCATGATGTCTGTTTTCTGAGGTCGGATTTTAACCTGGGCAGGTTAAAATCTGATCTCAGACCTGCTGATGCTGTGACCTTGAAACAAACTGAGTGTTCACTATAAATACAGCCTGTTGGGGCGAGCCCCCTCCACTCTGAATGACAGACCTCCTCTCTCTCTCCGTCTGTTGTGCCTCAGATGATGAAGTCTGTTCAGCCTGTTGCTCTGCTTCTCATGATAATGATGATGATGATGATGATAGGTTCTGTGTCTGCTGGTCCTCTTCCTCCTTCACCCAACCATTCCAGGTGAGATCTAAACTCACACCTGAAACACAACAAGTGTTTAATGATGTGAAGATAAAATAAGATTCATATTCTGAATTAATGAGAGGAATCTGACAGAGTTGTGATGATTTTTTTGTTTCCTGTCTGAAGAGATGATGATCAGGACGCTGGGAGTCTTCACCTGTTGGAGGACGGAAAGGAAAACTCCACCAGGTGAGTCTGAAGGAAATGTAACTTAACATATGGGTTAAACAAAAGTACAGGGTCTGATTTATCATAATGACAAGACTCAATCGATTTTTCTGTCTCATAAAAAAGTCAAATAATCTTGAGATCCTTCTCTCATCAGTAGGAGATCTGAACTGTGTACACAGTTATGAGGCAAATCTTGTAATTGTAAGAACACAATCTCATACATAATTATGAACAAAACAAATATTATAATTGTGACAGTTATGAGAAAAAATGTCAATACTATTACTTTGTATTATATTATATTGTAATTATAAGACCTAGATTTTTGTTTTGAGCTAATGAAACAAATCTTGTAGTTTTGACACAGGTATGAGGAAAAAGTCCTGTATTTATAAGAGCAAACTTACACATCATTTTGAAATATTATGAGAAAATATCTAGTCTAGTCTTGTATGTATTTATGAGATTACATTGTTGAACATAATAATGACATAATCATAAAAATGAAATCTCATAATTATAGGATCAGAGTTTCGTACATTATTCTGATGTAATTATGAGAAAAAAATCACGACTGTGAGATCCTTATCTTTTCATTATAAGATCAAAATCTCCTACATAATTATGAATGTTGTGAGATTGTTCTAATTAGAGTTCTTCATAATCATGACGTAGTTATTAGATCAAAACTTCATGAGATCTGCATCTTCTGCATAATTATAACATAGAAATGAGAAAAAAACTTTTGATAAGAATATGTCACGTGATCAGAGTCCTGTACATAATTATTACATACATATAAGAATATAATCTAAAATATATGATTATTAGTCAGAAAAAGGTTTCATAATTATGACATGCTGTATTTTTGAGAAAAAAATCTTATTATTATAAGTCCATTACTATGTAATTATAACATCCATACAAGAGGAACAAACATGTAATATAAGATCAGAATGGTGTAAGATCAGGGTGACATTTTAATTCTGTGTCTTGTTAATATGAGATTTTAAGTCATAATTCTGAGGAACGGTGTTTCATTTTTGTGTTGGGCTTCTGTTGAAAACTGGTTGTCCTGTTTTCTGCTCCGTCTTTAGGTTTGAGTCTCGTCAGAATGTCAACAACACGCTGGGCAACTTCACAGGGTCAGTTCAGAAAATATTCTGATACACTGAGAGTAAGACACATCACACATGTCTGAATTATTATTTATATCTATGTCTCTGGTGTTAACTGGCTTTTTCTTACTTGATGTTAAGTACTGAACAGTAGAATCACCAATTTTACCAAAACATTGCTGCAGTTTTAGAAAGAAGAATATGTCATTTAAAAAAATTATAGTTTGTTTGATTAAGTTTTATTTTTATCCTCAGAAGCGTCACATTGAACAGTGGGATGAATGAGACAGGTTTATGTCCCTTCGTGTAAGTAAATTAATTTCATATTTTTTAAAAATCAGGTTTCAGGGTTGAATAAGGTTCAAACTGGTCAAACTGTTTTCCGGCTTTTGTCTTCCACTGGCCACTGTGTAAGATTTTCCTCCTCATGAAAGCATTCAGTAGATATTTACCTGTACAGATACTTACCTGTATAGCTGTAGTATTTACAGGTAAACATCTGTCCAGGTGTGAAACTCTGTGTGTTGCTTTCTCTCTTTGTGTTTCAGGGAATCTTCTCCATAGTACGTATGACCGCAGGACTTTTTATTCTGACCTTTGACCTCTGACCTCTGGGAGATAATCTGATTAGCTGAGGGCAAACATCAGTGGGTGGAGCCAAAGAACTTCCTTTTAGAGAAGTCGCCAACAGCGGTGAATAATGATCCTTGATTAATGATCTTTGATCTGTTATCTTGACGTAAAAGATGTGTCCAGTGGCAACATCATCATCGTCATGATCAGGAGAAATTATCATGTTTCAGTGCAGATTCGTGGATTTATAAAAACAGTATCAGGATGATGAGATAATTAGGTCCAGACTGAGATCATCATTATATATTTAGTATTTCAAACCATTATCTTCAGACCTCAATTTACTTATTTTGTTAATTTGCTGCTCGTTAACACTGACGCTGGAGTAAAGTGGCTACAACTGGAAACCATGAGATACTGTTTGAGTTGAAAGGCAGCTCATGTTATTTAAAAACCTGGCTGCAGTTTTTGAGTCCTACCAGAGGTGGATCTGAACACATGTAGATATGATTCAGCGTGACTTCCACTTCCTTAGGTTATCATGATCTCTGATGTCCCTCCAGAATAAAGCTCTAGAAATCCACTTAGAAACCAGAGGAAAAAGCGGCTGCAGAACTTCAGTCAGAATCTTCCTGTTTTTAAGTTTCCTTCAGTATCACAGTGACCCAGTGGCAGTTGTCCGTACATCAACGGCTACACTGCAAACAGGAGCTGATCACAGCTGACTCAGCAGCTTTTAATGGAACAGTTTGACTAAATCGAAACAGATCTAGACTAAAAAAACAGTGCTCAAGTTGTAACTCACAGCTAACTCCATGGCATTATGGGAAGTGTGGTCCCAAAACTTACAGCATGACCTTAGAGCGTATTCCCCAAAGAATAATAACAGCAGTGGCAAAATCCAAAAATATTAACTTTCTTCATATTGCAGTATTTTTTGGATATTAGAGCAAATCTGATAATGAAAAAACTAATTTAGCATATCGTTGTAATTCAATTATTACCTCAAGATAACAGGATTAAAAATACTAATGTGAGAAACATCTCTCATGTACTGATAATGAGATAATTAACAGAAAGAAAAAGAAGAACGAGTGATGAGAATCTTCAACCTGCTCTACCTGTGTTTTTTGAGCCTCTGTAAAAGGCTCAGAAAACACAAAAAAGGCTCAGACTTCAAAGTTGATTTGAAGTCAGGAGATAAAATCTCACATCTAAAGATAAAAAGATAACGAACAAATCGCCCTGGGGTGATGATCATTAACAGCTGCTCTTCTGTCCTTAAACTTTATATTTTAGTCTATATTTTTAAAACAGAAAAACTGATTTTTTTCATCTCTCCACCCTCTAATGTTTTAATTCAGCCAATCAGATAAACCTCCTATCAACACTCATATCAATACACAAGATATTAGAAACACTGACGTTATGAGTCCAGGTCCCCGAACATTCCAAATCTGTTTTTAATTATTTGTATTTTTCTTCCTATGACAAATATTATTAATAATGGTTGCCATTATATAGTTGGAAATACATGGTGTTTCAAAGCTTTCTGCGCAGTTAAGAGTGTCAATACTGCATCTTTTATTTATTCAGTCAATACCAGCTTAAAATCACTCATGTTCACATATATGACGTCCAACAACACTGAAATCTGTAAGGTTTTAACTGTACAAAGTGAACTCCCAACTTTCTAAGAAAAACCTGAGGAACATCCTCAGTCTCAGGTTTGTTTGAGTCTCACCTGTGATCTCTGTCTTTACCTGTCTCACCTTCAGTATCACAAGGATGAGCCCACAACGTTGCATCCTCCCCACCTGTTTAACAGCGAACCTTGGCTCCTCCCTGCAGGTGGGGGATGAGAAGGCCGGTGGCGCTACCACCGACCCGTTCGGCGTCGGAAAGAAATGAAACGAAGCAGCCGTTTAATCAACATAACTGCAGAATCTCCACGTGATCTGCTCACTGTTCATCCAACACACGTTTTTATCTTCTCACGTGGACAGCTTCAAACTGGTTCTCATTGTTTGTGGGTCGAGACAGAACAATAACCGATCAAATTTATTTTAAAGGTCCTGAGGAGATGACACACACCCATATATCAAAGAAAGGTTTTTATGATGCAGTGAAGTGTGAGGGGCTGCTGGTTCCTGCAACATGCAACTCTCCTGCTCCCGTCATCAGAAAAAAATGATGAAGCTGCAGTACAACATATCTGCTTCTTTGATAAAAAAAATGTCAAAGCTACAAGGTGCCTGTGTACATAAAAACTTTGAGGTAAACATAAACTGCGACTCCCAAGATGCATTTGGGCATGAAACCGCCAGTCACAGACCTTAAAATTCTCTGATGTCAGCCGCTAACAGTGAGTGGAAGTTAAAGATGAATTTGTTGAGAAAACTGAAAACAATCTGAACCTTACAGCAGTTCACTGCTAAAATCTAGCTGAGCTGTGGGTGAATTCAGTAACCACGTCGACCTGCTTTGAATTCAACACCTGCTCTGATGGCAACGACAGCAGAGGCTCATGGGTACTGTAGTATTTAGATCCATTTGCCAAAATGAAGGACAGATTCGGATTAGTCAGAAACAGAGACTAAATAATTCAAACTGGTGTCAGAACATGTTCAGCTAGTTTTGAAGTTTTAATTTCAGTAACACTGGGGATATTGTTGAAAGAAAAATGCTAACTGTGAAAAAGGATTCGTTAAAAGTTTCACAGCTCTGTTTTTCCTGAGCTAGAAATTCACACAGCAGAGGAAACTTTTTTTTCCTTTGTTGATCTCCCCAGTGTTCTTCAACGTAGAAACTCAGGAGTCTCCTGGATAATTTTACTTCATGTTCTTACCGACAGTTTGAATTACTTGGATTTCTACCACCAACACTGGTAAAACTCTGTTGCTTTTGTTTGCAATTTTATCAGTATTATTTTTATTTTTCTGGCTAATTTCAGACCATGACCATTGTTCCAAATGATCAAATTAGAGCCAATAAGAGCCATTCATCCATCTATGTATCTATTTAGCTATTAGGTCACCAGTACATTATTCAAATGTCACCGAAGTTGACTTGCACATCCGGTATGTCGTCCAATACTGTCGTACCAAATCTGGAGAAAATATGATGGTGTTTCACTTTTTAAAAATTTCTTACATAATATTACTCAGCGGTTCGAAATTCCTCAAGCTTTCTGATCAGAGTTGTATCAGCTGTTTGGACCCTGGTTTACTAGTTGCAGTTAAAAGAAATAAGACTTATATATAATTATCCCATCTTCCCGATCGCCCCAGATCAGTGTGCCTGTGGTTCAGTGTTGTCTCGGTTGCTATGTTTGCAAGTCTAGTTTAATATATCATATGTCAGTTTGGTGGATATCTTTAAATAATACAATACCCATAAGCCTCAGCTGCTGTTGCCATGGATAAGAAGACAGTCAGAGGCATGAATGTTTCTAATGACAAAATGTGAAGCTCTGTGATCAGCTGTTTGTTTGGAATGCACCCCCTCTTTCTTTTCTTTCTTTTCTTTTATTCAGGTTGAGAATCACTGTGTTCAAAATCTTAAAAACTGTTAATAATAAACACCATTTATAAACCTGACTCCTGGAATTAATCTATTAAACATAAAGTGAATAAAAACAGAAATAATGTTACATTGAATTCTGTAAACTCACATTCAAATGAATCATAATATGAATTAAAAACTGAATAAAAGGACTGTGTACTCTTACTGTGGTTGTAAATTGAAACTTTAACCAGAACAGGGATGTTTTCTGTCTGAGGTGGAAAATAAAACACATGGTCAGAGGTCAAAGGTTAGAGGTCAAACTTTGAAAATAAACCGTAATGACTCAAATTAAAGAAATTGGAAAAAATAATAAAAATATTACATTTTTTTTTTACATGTCAGTAGGTTGGAGGAGATGATGCAGGAGCTGAACAAAACTGAAGATGTCGCAATTCTCACTTAATTTTGCTTTGTGTTTTGCTGCAGGAAGGATCCTCACTTTACATACAGTGGAGCTAAATTGTGAGTAACTAAACACAACAATTAACATATGGTTTTTACACTGAAGTCACTCAAATTTTATAGCAAACATCCAGAAAAATAACTGTCCTACTTATCCTTTACAATCAGTATTTAAAGACATAATAGTTGGTTCCTAACAGTTCTCTTCTTAACGTCTTGGTTACCAACTCTAACTCCTCCTGTGGACACACATCAGTGGAGGCTGTTGGATAAACAGATAATGGATGACAGCATAGTAATACACAGCTGGAATAATGTAAAATATGTCTTCATAGGAGAAGTTAGAACAAAGACTGAACATTAATTAACACACATTCTTAGATCTGCATATAAGCTACATTAGCGCCTGCTATAAACCAGTGACTAACTGTCCAGATACTTACTATAAATGATAGATGGGGGGATTTAAAGGAAAGCGTCCCTGACAGTGTGTCCATGTATTTGTGATATTTTTAGCACTTGTGTAATTATTCCTCTTGTTCATATTGACTGTGAAGAAACTGATCTCTAAACACTGTAAGAGATGAACGAGCAAATCCAAAGTCCTCAAAGTCCTGTGTACTGTAGGTGTCATTTTCACTCTGTGAAAGTCCATCAGTCTGCACATCAATAAAATCTAACATTCTATTATTCAGTGATTATTGATCGATTTATAGATTGACGTCTCGATCTCTCAGGATAGCTGGATATGCAGTTCCTGCTGCCTGCCAGCTGAGTATCTGTGCTCTGATGAATCTCGGTAATGACCTTCAGTCCGGTGGAGACCAGCGAGCCGGTCAAGCTTCTTCTGATCCATTTGGACATGGGAAATGATGTCAGAGGTCACGCCCACGTCTGACCGACCAATTAGACGTCCAGTCATCGACCAATCAGAGACAGACGTTCAATCACTGACCAATCGGAACAAATTGAACAAATTGAGCAAAGCCCATTGTTTTTCCTGTTTCAGATTTAATTTAAGGTTTAATCCTGTCAGATGATGTTCGATGAGAACAAACAGGAAAAATATGAATTATTATGTGTTTTTGATGGTCTTTGTTCTGTCGAATGTCCTTTTGTCCTCCTGGTTCTTCTTCAGATGCAGTTTAACTCCTTCAGTCTTCATCAAAGTTCATTTGCTGTGTCATTTATTCACTGTTCAGTGAACGTGTGCCTGGTTTTAATTATGTTTGTACAACTGTTAATAGATTTACAATCACAGGAACACATCGCATTCACACCAGAAACATAAACTGGAGATATTATCTATCCATATCTAGTATTTTTAAGATACATTTTTTTCCAAATTTGAGATCTTAGAAAGCAAAACAGTTTGATGAAAAACTGAGACTACAAAAACTGTTGGAAGCAATAAAACAGATCAGGGTGTTTGAAACACATTAAATCAAAATGACAACCAAAACTTTCAAATTAATCAGTATTTCTTATTTATTTATCTAGGTTTTGTTTAATTTTCTGTCACTTATTTTTTGTGTTATTGTGGCTGTATCTATTAGATTTATTTTGAATAATATTCTGTTTACATATATACAGTCAAAGCCGCAACATGAGTATTTTGTTGTCCAGTTTTTGTCCTGCAGATGGCAGCAGAGGAACAGCAGATACTGAAAGTAGAAAACGGTGAAAAATAATTCTACTCAAAGAAAAGACATGAGAAACCTATGATTTTTAAATGAAAAACACAAAATAATCCGAGTTCAGTTCGACTGAGAGTCTGTTGGAGGCTGATTTAATTTCTACTGTTTGCTGCTGCTGAAATGAAGCCACAGGTACAATAAACAGGCATGTGATGATGGGGACGGTGATAATGAAGATCATCATCATGATCGTGAGGGTGATGATGATTATTATAATAAAAGAAAAAGAAGTTTATCTTAGTCATCAGTTTGCTGACTCATCTGAGACATTGCAGACAAACTTAAATGAATGATTGTTTCATAGATTCTGACAGATGGTTTATTACTGAAGATGTGTTTGCAGCAGCTTCATCTGATCTTAAGCTTTCAGCAGATTTTTACATGAAACATCGTCAGACATATTGTTTATGAATTGATGAGTTTATTCTGAGACAATCAATAACAGCAGATCAGTAACAGCAGATTGACACGACTCCTCTGTCAGAGGGTTAGAAAACACGTTTGTGTTTGTCAGACTGAGAAAAACTTCAGATTGAGGTTGTTTCTGTCCTTGAATCAGTTTTTCCTTGAGGTGTAAAACAGTGTGATAACAGATGACGATGATGGAGGAGGAGCATGTTTGCAGAAACAGTTGTGACAGGTATATGAAGAACACTCGTTGTCAGGTAACAACATGATGTAGAAGAGACAGAAGAGAGGATGAAGAGGAGATTCATGAGAATAAAAAGAGAAAGAAAGACTGAAGTTACAAAAAACTCTAAATAACAAAAAAACATCAGTGATGTGATTGGTTGTATGCAACACACAAACACGGTACACTGTGTGAAGGTAGCAGAGGAAACTCGCCACCATAAACTGGAGATTAGACCGAAATTAGACCGAGATTAGACCGAGATGAGCTCCCACCAACCAGAACTGAAAATGCAACAAGCAGCATTAAGTCAGAGGGTGATATGACAGAACCGTCGCCGTGTTTGACAGATGAGGTGGTGGCTTTGGTTTGTGAGCTGTTGCTGTTTTTCTCCACACAGTCCTCCTTCCATAGTTTTGACAGAGGTTGATTTTTGTTTCATCCGTCCATAGAACGTTGTTCCAGAACTCTACTGGTTCCTTCCTGTGTGTTTTTGTGAACTACAGCCTGGCCTTTCTGTTTTTTGGGTTAACCTAGGGTTTGCATCTTGTGGTGACGTTCTGGTCATTAAGTCTTCTCTTGATCGCTGACAAGAAAACAGTGTCTGTATTCAACAACAACTTCACTGAAAGAATTTTATCTGAACAAAACGTGCAGAGAATGCCTTGATAAATCTTGTGGTTGTATTGAACTCAAAATGTTTTAATTTATTAGATGTTCCTACAGCGACCTGTAAAACATGATTTAACTTGGGCCGATTGTTTAGTACAGAGATCCTGTGATTGATTAAATGGCTCTTCAGTAAATGTCAAACTCTTAATGTGGAGTGAGATGACATTTTGTTGGGACTCTGAGCTCTGATGAAGTTTGTGAGACTGATGGAAATCCAACCTGACTGAAGGAAAAGAGGAGGTGATTTACTGCCCACCTTTAGGTCTTTTAGAATAACTCAGCGTTAACAGGCAGAACAGATTCCTCTGTTCCAACATGATGAATCTGTTTGTTTCCTGATAGCAGTGGTTCTTCAGTATAAATGGAAAGTCATGTGATCAAACATTAATGCCGCCACACCTACTCCTACAAACAAACAATTCAAAAAAATAAAAACCTCCCACAACAAACCACCTTCAGCAGCTCTGAACAGAAACAGTTTAACGCCTTTAAGCTTCAAACAGCAGCAGAACGTTTTTATTCTTCAGTCTGTTCTGTTAGAAAAAGAGTCAGATCCTCATTCATGATCACATCTGATTATATCTGAGAGATTTTATTTGTGCTGTGGAGAATTTTCTTCCTCCGTTCATCCTCCTCCGACAGAACGCATTTATATTCTAATATGACTTCACCTTTAACTTCTTATGGTGCAGACTGAAGATTTGGTTAAGGAAAACAAAGAGCTTAAAACACAGCTCTGTGTTCTCTATGACATCTGTCCACAGAGGGACGTTTGCATCCACAAGACCACCTGGTGATAAACTGTTTATGGTGATCTGATCTGGATCACATTGTCCAGACCACATCCAAAGGTGGTCAGAGAGAGAGACATGAAAAGGGAAAACAGGTACCGGTACATCAGTGGGAACAAGGTGTTTGTACAGTGACAGGAACAAGGACAGGAAACTGCAAAAACATACAGGTACAGGAACGTGAATGACAAGAAAGGTCCAGGCACAGAGACAGGGACAGGGACAGGCTCCAGGTACAAGAATCAGTACTAGAAAAGGGAAGGGTAAAGGTACAAGCACAGGTACATGAATGGCACCAAAGTAGAGCTACAGAGTACAGCTACAGGTGGAGGACCAGGAACAGGAATGAAAACAAACCACAGGAATAGAAAGAGGAACAAGGTAAAGGTACAGGGATGAAGTAAAAGTACAGTGACAGGAACAAGTACGCAAAGTACTGGAACCAGTACAGGTACGAGGACAGGTACAACAACTGGAACAGGAACAAAGTACAGGTACAGACACGGAAAGAGGGACAGAGTGCAGGGATAGGAAGAGTGGTGGAAATCCATTAGTCAGGGCAAAGTGTTTAATTTCATATGCATAGTTAAAAACAAGTTTCCCTGTACAATGAAACTCTAACTTTGCCATCCGTCAATACGGAAACACAAGGTATAGAAATAAAAATTGAAAAAATAAAGAAAATAAATAAATCAAATTTCAGAAGAGATAAAGATTGGGTAGGTGTCTGTGAGTGTACTGTGTGGAGTGTGCATGTGCATGTGTGTGTATGTGTGTGTGTGTGTGTGGAGGATGGAGGGCAGCGGAAGCTATCTGGGTCATAAGGTGGGTCAGGGTGGGGGCAGGGGCACTGGATTAGAGCTGTTGATCAGTCTGAGGGCCTGAGGATAAAAGCCGTCCCTCAGCCTAGAGGTCCTGCATGTCACACTTCTGTACCTGTGGCTCTCTGAGGACACCTGGAGGACAGCTGGGACAAAATTTGTTTCCTTTGAATCAGAAACATTCAGTCTTTTTTCTTTTTCTTTTCTACAACTGTTTTCATGTTTATAAAGAACTCGTCCTCATTAATATTCAATGCATTTTCAAACAGGTGTTTCAGTTTTAAATATTCTTGATCTTACAGTGAACTGTTAATAGAATCTGATGCAGATGTTTTTACTTTATGTAAATCATGAGAAACTTTAAGTAAAAAGATGCAGACGGAGAGAAGCAAAAACTAAACGTTTCTTCCTGGTGCTAAAACTGGTTCAGTTTGATTGAATATATTTATTTCATATTCACTCTAATTATTGTTAATGTGCTGAAACATGCAATCTGATAATCTTAGTCATAAAAGTCTTTATCACATCAGGCAGAAATATTTAGTCCACAGACGCTATTTGAAAAGACGTCTCTGCAGCTTTATTAGTTAAGCAGAAAATCTTTAACCTGCAGGTAAGCACCTTTTTTAATGTCAGGTCACCTAATGCAGGTGGATCTAATTCTGTCTTTCCTCAGTCAGAACAGCTAAATTTATTTTACTTTAGCTTCACCTTATCTGTCTGACCAAACAGGGGACAAAAAAGTTTAAAAATCTTCAAAATGTTAGAAATGGTCAGTCCAAAGTTTCTGATCATCAGCCACAAACATTAATATGTCGTATGCAATATAAACGTCACTACTACAGCTAGATGTGTAGGCATGTGTGTAATCTCTGATCATATTTTCAATCCCATCATGTCACAGTTTAAATATTTTTCCTGCTGTATGAATCAGTTGCAATGAGAGAAACAACAGTTTCCATGCTTCCATCAGAGATAAATATAGAAACTCAATGTTGTTACGTGACGTATAATTACTGAATATTATAGACACGTCACAGTGAGGAAGATTTATGGGGCCTCAGTATGAGCTGATTTAGTGTTTTAGTGTCTTGGATCAGTTTTTAATGTCACAGAAATAGATGAGAGTGAAGGAATCACACAGTGTTACTGAGACTTACTGAGATAATCAGAAGGAAAACAACATGAAGACTGAAAATAAAGCTGTAACATGGAGAGAGAGAAACAGAGAGAGCATCTCTTAGTTATTATCAAACTGAACTCGATGTGAATCAACCAAATATAAACATCATCTACACTATCAGACACATTCAGTAGCAACAGTAATGCTAATGTTCCTGTCCAGTGGTGGACGAAGTATTCAGATCCTTCACTTAAATAAAGTACCAATACCTTCAAGTAAAAATATTTCACTACAAGTAAAAGTCCTGCTTTCAAAATGTTACTGGAGTGAAAGTACAGATGTATTCTGTACTCACTTTTAAGTAAAGTAAGAAACCTTTACCTACATTATTATACTTTATATTCTTTGATATTATACTGTCCTTTTATGTTTAATATGTTTTAGATAATTTTTTATAACTGGTGCATCTGCAGCTTCAAGTAAAAATGCTCATGTGCAAACACTGAAAAATGTTCACCAGCGCTGACTCAGTCCAGATCACTTCTCCACAAATACAGTTTAACTACGCTGGTGTACAGTTCAGAAAGTAACTATGAGCAGCCCCCTCCCTGCAGCCCTCTGTGCTCTGTGTCCTATTACCTGGCTAAGTACCTCATTATGATTTGATCAAACACAACATTCAATAAACTCTGGATTTAAACACATTATTTGAATTTTTAACAAGGCCATGTTAAAGGCAAAACTGGCTTTTAAGCTGCTCCTGATATTTATGATAACAGTGATATATACTGTATATACATCAATACATAGACTGTTACGTCCAAATACGATCTAATATTAACTTCTGGAGAATTTTAACCTTAATGCAATGCATGCTGGCAAGCATATGTGAATACACTAATAATGTTTCTAAGCAATTTGACAACGATAACAATGGAATAATAAAGGTTAATTTAATACAACAGCTGATGAGATGTTAAAGTGTAGAGGATAGAGTAAACACATATGTTCTGAGTTTGAAGAATCAAAGATTAAAATTTAAAGTTAACATTAAACATGAGTTTGTTGGCACGATTTTTAAAAAATTTTTTTACTTTAAATGCTGATATTGTATGAATGATGATGAATTTAATTTACTGATGAATTTGAATTCCTAAGTTCTAACAACTTGTAATTGTTATTTTTGCCAAAGAACAGAAATTGGTGTTTTTACAGTGCATAAGAGCAGAAGAAGTGAATTTAGTCTGTTTTTAATAATTTAGTCTGTTTTAAAATCAGATTAACTGGAGGTTTACTCACATTCTGCACAACTCTGCTGTTTTCTGTGATCATTAACCTGAACCCAGTCTGAGCCTGATCTCATACCAGTCATTTCTGCAGTGTCTATAAAAACAACCTGACAGGTCTCATGTAGATCTTTGCTTCATTTTAAACAGTCACAAACCAAATGACCCAGACTGATTCAGACTGATGCCAGTAGTGACCACCACTCCAAAAAAGACCTGCAGTCCTTGATTTTTCAAGGAGAAGTAGAATCTCACATGTTCATTATAAAACTGACTATATCTAAAGACAAACGAGGAAAAAACAGTTTTCTTCAGAAAAATGCAGCCTTTTCTAGTTTCCCTTATATATTTTGTATATTTTACCAAGTCTGCCTTTGTTCAACCATGTGTGCTTTGTCGTGTCTCACCAAGAAAAAATGAGAGTAGTTTATAGTTGAACGGGTTGTGATGTATTTAATAGTTTTTATGCAGATCAGCTGATGATGTTTGAGTCTGTGGTCCATTAGAAAACAAATTAAATGTGTGAGTGGGTCTGTGTGTGTCTCATTAGCATGTTTTCATGTCTTCAGTATAATTATAGATTCTATTAATTAAATGAATCCATCAGGTTTGTTATTGGTGTAAAACAGGATTTAATAAAACAGTTTTATATTTCTGTCACAGATGAATAAAACCAGTTTTAATGTGATTTAAATCCTCCATATGTGATGAATAATGTATTTAACATACGTCCAGCAGCAGCATCATTATGAATGAGGATAAAAGAACAATTCTGCTGCTTCCTCTCACAAATGCTAATAACACGAGCTCATTAACATGTGGAGCGTTTAGACTCATCTCTCTGGTTCATTCTGAAGCTCAGCAGTGAGAGAGTGAAGGACTGAACCACCAACAATAACATGTTATACAACAACACGGACGGGTCATTGGATAAAACATCTACTGCAAGTTTCACTTTAGGTGCAAAAATAAGTTTTAAATCTTTATCATTCAGAATTTAAAGATGTGTTTCTTTTTGTGTTTGTTTTTTGTTATTTCACATGTATCCACATATTTGCATCAGTGTCTGATTTTACAATACACATCTAGTATTTTTAATCAAATACAGGTCCTAACTTATGGAAGTCTTTTCCCCGTTCGGTTAAAGATTTGCCTTTTTGTAAAGTCATACAGAGCAAGTTTTAAAAATAATTTGAAGAGCAACCTGCAGTTTGAATTTCTTACTGAATGTTAAGTATTTGATGCATGTAAAGGATCTTATTAAAAGTTGTGTGTGTGTGATTTTATATGTTTTACAAAACTATGCTAAAACAAACTGTGTCGTATTGGGTGAGCACTGGTTCTTAGTGACTCAGTGATTTTTCCTCAGTTTTACTTTGCATTTTTCATCATGGAGAATTGTGTTTGTGCAGGTTCACAGCTGAGGACAGGGCATCAAGGACACAGTTTTGTGTTTAGGACATCAAGGACACAGTTTTGTCTTCAGGGAGTCGAGTCCACAGTTTTTTCTTTATGACGTCGAGTCCCCACTTTTGTCTATAGGACATCGAGTCCACAGTTTTGTCTTCAGGACATCGAGGCCCCACTTTTGTCTTTAGGACATTGAGTCCCCAACTTTCATGTGGGGACGTGGTGTCCAGACGTTCCTGTTGTTTATGGAGATGTATTTTATGTTTCATGTTTGACTGTGTGATCACATGATGATAAGCTGATGTGTTTTCTGTAGTTCATTACTGAAACTCCATCTGTACTGGGTTTGTCCACCTACAGTACAGATCTGTCAGTACATGCATAAAATCAGTAAATAAAACAGCAACAGTCTAATCTGAGACACTTTCCTGTCTGAGTTTCTAAATAACGAATGAACGTCTGAGTTTATACAGTACACATGTCATTTAATACAGGTACATTAGTACAGGTGTAGCTCAGGATGTGTATGAATGTGTCTTTCCTATTTCAGCACAGATTATATGTAAACACACAATCAAAGTCAGCACTCGACTCCTCTCCCTAATGTAACGACCCCATGTTAATGTGGTTTTTCAGGAATAAATCACTAGTTTGAAATCAGTTTTGGGAAAAAATGTTTTGTTTGACCTTCACAGATTGGATACAAGGCGTAGTATTAACCCAAGCAAGTATTACAGTACTTTCTGATTATATATCAATAAGCTTTACATTTCTGTCATTGTAATGAGAAGAAATGCACCATTTAATAAAAATATGAAACATGGAATTGCAAATGTGAAATGTTGGTCTTGCCGCGTGACCCAGATCATTGTTATCTTTTATCAGCTCCTGGTCGGCCTGTTGTCAGCTTGTTGTCGGCCTGTCATCAGCCTGCTGTCGGCATGCCACTCAGGCTGCAAACTAAGGATTTATATATCACACTGGAATAAATTTATGTAGCAGAGGGCTGTGGGTTTATAGATGAAAAGGGGGTCATGTGTGAGCTGCAGTGCTTTAATGTATAACATTTTTTAAATGGCATTTCATGACTGTTTTCAACGGAAAATGGTCTACAGGATGATTCGGGCAGATTTCTTGCTCTTCTTCAAAAAAGTAACATCATTCCTACATACATTAAAATATTCAATATGGGTTTCCAAGTGAGGTTTTGTTCTTTTATTTTAATAACAGTCAACAGTAGATTTGGGCTTTTATTTAGACCTGAAAGGTGATGTATACTTTGAAAATGTTGGCTAGGCTTTAGACTTAGTCACTCTGTGTATCAATATAATCAGAAAAAACAGACATGAGTGGAGCTAGAAGGCACAGTGGTATACACAGGATATTGCTGAGAGTTAAGAGTGATGAATCACCGTGGAAACAGGCTGAGAGGAGGATAAAGAGGAGAGATGAAGGTGAGGAGGAGTGTGAGGGAGAGATAATGTTGGAGGAGGATCACTGAAAACCCTCAACACCTCCTCCATCCACTACCACCAGCTCCATGAAGCTGTGACTCCTCTCAGTGTTTCATTTTTGTTTTTTTGTGTTGCGGGCTGATGGACTGTTACAGACCGACAGATTCTTCATCTCTCAAACCGACTTGCCTGTTCTGTATTCACGAATAACAAAACAAATATTTCGGAGTTATATTTATCTCTCTGTTTCTCGGTTTATGGTCAGTCGCTGTGTAAACTGGTCTTTGTTAACCTGATAAAGGCACCACTCTGTTCCATCATGTTTATCAATTGAAAAGAGAATACATGTTTTTCATTTTTTGTATCATTAATGTCAGCACATGCAAGATGCAGCACTTATTGTGACATTATAAAATGACTGACATTTAAAATGATATGAGTGATGATGTGGTATATATCACCTGTTCTGCTGTTAAACTGAAACTTTTCTTAGCTTTAGAGCTTTCACCACAAAGTGTACATGTTCTTTAAAATAATAACAAGCGAACTTTGATAGTCATTTGTCCATGAATCTGCACATCTAAAATGAGGATGTTTGGTTGCTCCCTAATGAAGACATGTGGAAATACTGGACTTGAAAGACCGAAATCCAGGACTACAGACTTGTAGACTTGTTGTAACCTTGTTAATTTTGTCAGTACTATATTTCATTCAATGATCTGAAAGGGACTTTTCTCCAGTCCAGTGTACTAGAATTTACAGTATGATCTCATCTGACAAAACACACATTTTCTCTAACTTTAATGCATTTTTCTTTTCCATGTGCAGATACCGTAGAAAAATATAATTTACTGTAAAACACTAATCGGTTCATTAACTCAAAGACAGAGGACGATGACATATTAGCAAAAGGTTCATTACATCTTCACCTCCGTGCACCGTGAGGAGAGATTACAGATGTGTCCTAGAGAGATGGATGCATTTACACCTTTTCAACATCTGGATAGATCTTTTTTCCAAACCTAAAAACACTCATTGATTTCCTGTAGAAACCATTAGCTTTAGATCTGAACAAAAAACAGGAAGAAGAATACATGTGATAAAGAGAAATGATTCAGCAGAGCTGCTGCTGCTGAGACTGAAATCATACACAAAAAAAACAAAACAGCGTGAGTCATTGTGACTCAAAACTACACCAGGAAGATTCATTTGAATGTCCTGTACCGACCTACATAATGATCAACAGTACTGACCTGAGGCCAGATTTCTGAGCAGGCTCTAGCTCTGACTGCAGGCAGATAACCAATAGACTGACTTCAGATCAGCAGGTCTCCTCCAGCTCATAGGTGACATTTCACCACCTGTTTTTACCCTCATGCTTTCTAAGGTGGAATGAGCCTGATATGACACTGCTCCTCCATCAGGGAGCAGGAAAAGGTCATGCTGGTTTTAATGGCTGTGTCGGTGTCACTGCTGTTATTCAGTCGGTATTTAGGAGGGTAACATGAGTCCTGACGGTGACTCATGTTTGAGACTGTAACGGCTCAGTTATATATTATAACTGTTTCTAGTAAGATTATGACTTTATTCTCAATTTATTAATAACAAATCCTTCTCTTGTAAAATCAAATGGAAATTGTCCTGCAGAGTCAGAGTTAAGTAAATGACAGATATACCTGGGTACCTGTACGCTCTATCAACAGCTCTGTAAAGATTGAATTGATGTTCACTGCGAGACAACACAGACTTTTTTAACATGTAGCCTGAGGTCATTGTCCTTTAAATATCTTTGGTTGTTTTCAACCTTCAGCGTTTGAAGACAGTTACACACTGAAATTTTACTTTCTACCTTCAATGTACAGCAGCTTTAATATTTAAATAAGAAATGCGTGAAAGCAAAGGGAAGACATCAGCAGATAGAAACACCACAGAAGAAGAGGAGGATCATCAGAACAAGGAGGGAAGAAGAAAAATACCTGATGAGAGAGGAGAGAGAGAGGAGGGTTTCTACATCACTACTGTCAGCCAATCAGAGAGCAGCAATAACCAGAGAGCGAGAGAGAGAGAGAGAGAGAGAGAGAGAGGAGGAGGAGAGAAAGAGGCAGACTGATACTGATAGAGAGAGAGAGGGAGGTGTAGAGAGGTGGTGATGATGTCTGGATGCTGAATCATTTTATAGATGAGAGGAAAAAAGTTTCTGTCAGTTCAGATCAGAGGAGACGAGGAGGATAAAGGAGGAGAAGGAGAAACAGAAAAACAAGAAGGGGGAAAAGAGGAAACTGCAGAGGAAAAACACAAAAAGATGGAGAAGAGGAGGTACGAGTAGGAAGTTCAACAGAAAAGAAACAGGAGATACAGGAGAAGTATAACCGAAGGAGGAAACCAGAAGAGGAGGAGAAAAAAAGAGGAGAAACAAAGAAACAGAGGATAAGACACCGATTAAAAAAAAGGAGGAGAAACAGGGGGATTAGATTGGGCTGATTAAATAAAACTGAGTTGACTAAAGGAGGAGAACCAGGAGAAGCAGGAGGAGAAACAGGAGGAGAACCAGAGAAACAAGAGGAGAACCAGAGAAACACAAGAAGAAAAGAGAGGAGATCACAGAAACAGGAGCAGAACCAGAGAGCCAGGAGGAGAACCAGGAAAGAGAAGCGGGAGAAACAGGAGGAGAAGACATAAGGTTTTACTGAAGGAGGATCTGTGAGGACGTCTTCAGTTCTAACCTGTAAGTTAGAATCTTTCTCTTTTTTTCGACTTTATTGTGAGAAAACTAAAGTTCATTTTCTCTGTGCTCACATGAAACTCTGAACTCACATTTGTGTTGTGCTCATTTACAACAGCTCATATGTTCTGAGAGAAATGAGATGCTGCGAGGATTATGTTTCTCTCACATCTATTTTATAAAGTCGCCATAATGAAGGAACACTGAACACATTCTCCGTCAGTATGGTTCATTAGTTTTCGTCCAGTTTCTTCTCCTGGCACTAAACCCTTATGAAACAGTTTCTCTGCTACAGGTTCAGGTTCAGGAAAAATGGAGAAAAAATAAGAATAAACAGTGAAAAAGTAAATGAGGATTTGAAGCAGGAGATAGGACATTTGAACCAAAACACACCATCTTGTATGAACCAAAGTGATTTAGTATCTAACCTAACAACAGGTGGACTCAGGATATGAACCTCCACCTCTCTCTAGTTTTTGCATTTTTTCAATATTATATAATAATCGCTGCTTTTAAAACAAAAGAAATAGATATAAATCTCCACTTACTGTTTAAAGTACTAACCAAAGATAAAGTTAAAAGTTATGAATTAAATAAATACTTCAAATAATGAATTGACTAACCTGTCAAAGTGACTGATCATTCATATTAATGAATCAGACCATCACAGCTGCTGCTTCTCCACACTGGACCTGTCATTGAAATCCTACGTCTGTCTATTCTTTTCTTATTTAACTGTGAGCCTCATAATCCAACATTTTACACCTTTTCTCAGATATTCAACACTAACTCTGTAGTAAAAATGATCTTAGACGGATAATAATAATAATAATGTTCACTATTTTAAAGAATGTTCAGTGGGTTTTAACCCATGTATTTCTTTCATATAAATTCTCAGTAACAGTTATCATGTAGATATTGTCTATTTCTAATGTCAGTTTAGTTTCTCTGTCAGTTCAGTCTTTAATTAAAAATCTTTACCGTATCTAAAGAGATGAAGAATCACACTGAGCTGATATCAGTTTATCGTATCACAACTTCATTTCCATAAACATGAAGCCACTGCTGAACATTTTAATGAGTTGTTCACTTTGCATGAACTGTTGTGTTTTATATGTCTGTTCACTTGCTGTTGGGTTTTACTTGGTATTAAGTGAATGACTAAAGGTCAGTATTTTTACTTTACTTCTGGTTTCCTGTTTTTTCATTGATTAAATGAATTATATAATCCTGTAGTTAGAGCAGATGTGTGGGTAATTTTTTTTTACCAAAATGAGGGTTTGTATACATGGCTCATATTTAAATTATTCATGCTGGTTCGTTATCAGATACTCTGTGATTGATGTAAAATACTGTCTGATGTGTTCAGGACTTCTGAAGCATACATGCAACATAAGTTGTATAATAAAGAGAGCTGTTGTTAGCTCCAGTGATTGATGAATCAGACTCTGACCATTTGTATGAACCTAACAGAGAAAATGTTCCTGCGTGAAGCTCGATGTGCTGATTCATTCATGCTAACTGTTAAAACATATTAAAAGTGGTCTGATAGAGACCAACCTTCTGTTGATGTAAAGACAGAAACAGAAACACAGTCTGAAGTATTTTGCGGTAACAGACTTTTATCGGCTGGATTATGGAGCAACAGATGTGACAGATGTGATTATTTATCATCATTAATTAATAGATTATAGATTATAGTCTGTGTTCGGTAACTTCTCCGATCTCTCTCTGAACTCATCCCAGTCGGCATCCTCTCCCCATCATGTGACCTCATGATATCATGACGTGATGGCCTCATATTAAATCTGTCCAGCTGTTGAACACCTGCACCTCTGAACATTGATCAATCTTCATTTACAGAGCAGCTGAGGTCACGCTCATCAGACATGACTGATGTAATCACCAGTCAACCAATCACAGACAACCACCTGTTCACTGGAGCACAGAGAATCACTTGCTGTTGGTTCTGCATCATTGTTGTGAAAGTTCATTCTTAAAAATTGTATAAATATACACCAATCAGCCACAACCTTAAAACCAGTTACGAGTGTGTATATATGTATGTATATATATATTTTGTATATCTATGTATAAATACATGTACAGGTCAGGGTTAGGGCTAACCCTTAATCTTGAGTCTAACCTGAGACCCTTAAGAGAAGGCGATCTCGGTCTAGTCCAAACGAACTGCGGAACAGTTGATTTGTGGTAGGGAGCGTGATCTGGCCTAACTACCAGGTGTACTCTGCAAGTACTGGAGGAAGAGAAATAAATGGGCACTCAAATCAGTATGATTGACAATTCATAAATGATGGAAAAGTATTCTGTAGCCAACTACCCTAGAACAGTTGGCAAGAAAAGACCATTGACATATCATGCTTACCGAACATGTCTTTGGATTAACATGTTGACAGTTAGCATGTTGTTGTACATGCTCAAGATTAGATCATTCTTCTGCTCAGTCATCTGAAGGCAAGCTGTCTTCTTTGCAAAGTGTGAAGCAGTATAGTATCTTTTAGATGTTTCTTTTAAGTGCATTTGGCATTCTGCTGGTATAGTTCTTCTTTCTAAGTTTCCCAGATAATTACCACGATTATGAACAAATGCCATGTTACATTGCATAGAAATGTTTCTCTTACAGAAATATGCACCAGTCCAGAACAAAGAACCTTCTTCCTGTATTACTTTCTTGCTCCTGCCCCAGACACATCTGACCAATAAGCAGAGTGAACGTTCTCATGTGGTTGCAGTGATGCATTTTGGTTTGCTTGGATTTTTCTCTGTGTGAAAACAAACTGAACCAAGGGGAAAAAGACTTAGTGACTTTGAAACAGGATTCAAAAAGACTGCTCAACTGGCTGTTTCAATAGCAACAGTGACTAAAGTGACATCTGCATTTAGGTCGTCGGGAAAGACACCAGTAAATAGGGTCAGAACCTGTGGTTGACACATTCGATGAATTTGATACTCGTGCATTAGTGAGATATGTAAGGGAAAACAGAAGAGCCACTCTCCCTCAGTTGACTGAGAATGTCAATGCAGGATGTGATCAGATTGTGTCAGTAAGAACAGTCCGCCGACAGTTACATAGAGAGGGATATTATAGTAGGGTTGCAGGGAATAAAAACCTCATTACAAAGATGAATACACATTTGAGAGTTCAGTGGTGCAGAAACCACAGGCTCTGGACTACAGAGATGTGGAAAAAAGTGATATGATCAGATCAGTCTTCCTTCACCATATTCTCCGCAATTGGGCGAGTGCATTTGTGGTGTACACCACCGACGGTACAGGCCTGAATGCTGGACCCCTACAGTGAGGGGATTCAGGGGCTCTGTTATGCTGTGGGGGACATTTTGCTTGTATGTTTAGGGTCCACTTGTCCCCTTAGAGGGAAGGGTCACTGCAAATCAATACAAAGTTACCCAATGATGAAACATTTCTATCCTGATGGGAGCGGTATCTTCCAGGATGACAATGCCCCGTTCCATAGGGCACCAGGGGTCACTGAATGGTTTGATGAGTATGAAAATAATGTGAATCATATGCTGTGGCCTTCATAGTCATCAGATCTCAGCCCAGTTTAACACCTATGGGAATTTTTGGACCAACGTGTTAGACAGCACTCTCCATCACCATCATCAAAACACCAAATGAGGGAATCACTGAAGCTGTTCTGATGGCCAAACACCTTACTAAGACACTTGATGCTCGTTTCTCCTTTATTTTTCACCCTTCTGTACATTTTAAAAAGCAGTCATTCCCAAACTGCTGCACCATAATCATGACATTGTAATCAACAGCTGTTTGATCGGCTTAACTGACATTTAAAATGAATGAACACAGAGAAAGTTAGGGGACATCTAAAGGTTTTATGTCTTCTTAACTTTACTGTCATACAGCCCTGACCCTCACGGAGCAGGCAGAGCATTGTTTACATACAGGTACAAGACAGACGACAAAGCATCTGTTACCACATCTGAATGCGATGCGAGTGTGTGGGATATTCAATGTGCTGCAAGACACAAAAAAATGTCTTTAGAACCACTCTAAACTATATTATTAATGTGGCTGCTTAGGAAATGATGCTTCACTTCTGAAATGTTTCCTTTGGAGACTGAAACTGTGACTGAGGACATGAGGTGTAAGGGTGTGAAGGATGGGGGGGGGGTGGAGATCATTAAAACAAGTAACCGTAGACAGTTTGTGAAGATGTGTTAGAAAATGAGAATTTCAGAAATGTTGTCAATGAATTTGAGCCAGGTTTTTCAAAATCGTCCAATATGACTGGTGGGCTAGTATTTGGTGCTGAACTGAAACAACACTGACCTGGAACAAAACAGCATTGTACTCCAAGCTCCAACAGCCCAGAACACTTTGGTATTATTGTTTGAGAATCGATAATAGGAAGCCTTATGTATACGGACCGACGGGAACCACGTTGAGATATACTGGGCATTATGGGATGTTTGCATCAGGCTGGATAACGTTTTGCTTTCTGCAGACCTGCTAAGCTAACAAAGAGTCGTACAAGCATATATCTTCTTTGCAAACATGACAAATATGTCCCAGTGACTCTCTACCTCCTCAGCCCTCGATCTCCAGACTCATTCAGTCGTCCTCCTCCTCCTCTAAGTGACACACTCTGAATAACTCGTACAAATCACACTGAGGTAAACATCTTCAGGTCAGTTGCTATGGTTTCTGGTGATTTAACATGTCCGCCTCCTCCCTTCTCTTAGCGTCCTGAAAACATAAGGTCTGTTATTATAGAGATGACAGGAGTGAAGCTCCTCCACAGTCTGGACCTGATTCATGACGGTCCTGTTCACCTCAACACTCACCCATCAAACAAACTCACCTCGTCAAACAAACACAGTATTACAGTCCATCAGAGACCACGAGAAACCAACGTCAAATATTAGGGAACACTTCTGTAATGATCAGGCTCGATGTTGTGTGGGAGGAACTGCTTTTTTTAGAGCCTCTTTTTATTGTCTCCATCACAACAGACACCAGTGTGATTATCCTGCTGTTTAATCTGCATGCTGAAATGTTACCACACCTGTCACACAAGACGCTTGGAGTAGTATACCAACCTGCAGCTCTAGTTCAGATGGAGAACAGAATACTGTCACAGTTTCAGGGTGAACTATTATTTTTCTACATCTATGTAATATGTTACAAACTTACATGTGTACTGTAACATACAGAGAATCTGTTTCACGTATATTTTACATATGTAGCAGTAACCTGAAGTGTCTTTTTATGGGTCAAGACTAGTCTTTTCAACTGCATGTTGAACAGTTGATTTAAATGTAAGTTAACACAAGTATACAAACCAAATACTAACTAAATACTACATTTGGTATATGTGCCATGTTTCATTTTAAACAACCTATCAATAATGAGTCTCCTCATCCCAAACACAGAGTTTTGATGGTGGTTCGGACAAAAATAAACTATTTTGGAGCTGTGTATTAAATGAAAACAAAATATCATACATACTACCATTAACCCTACTAATAAATGGAGAAAACGCTGCCTGTCTGTCTGTCTTTTGTCTGTCTTTGGATTTTCTCGACAACAACTCATCCAGTCAAGGGTTTTATGTTGCTTTGTGAGTTTGTAAACAGAACCCGTTACCCCCGTCAGGCTAGTTTTTTTGTAATAATTCCATGCACTGACAGGCACATGTTGACAGGCACAGTTACTAGTGCGGATAATGTAAAATACTCGGATAGGTACAGATACTGTATAACCGTAAAACAAATATATTCTAACATACACTAGAGGTTGCATAAAAAAGAAAGATGCTCACCCATCGGGAGTAAAAACTGAGTTCAGATAACCATGACAACTTCCTCTGATTATTTTCCTCCTCTGCTGAGCTCAATCTAGCAACCAGGTTGCTGTCTGCAGTATGCTCAGTGTAAGTGATGGTTAAAATGTGGAGGTGATGGATGAGCAGCTGCTGCAGTAATGAGAGCTGATAGTACATCAGATGCCTGCAGGAAAACGCTGATTCTGTCTGTGTTAAAGATATCGTCATCATCATCATCATCATCATCGTCATCGTTGATACCACACCCACCATCATCATCATCATAGTTGTCATAATCATCACCACCACCAACATCATCATTATCATCATCATTTTCATCATCATTGTCATCATTACCACCACCACCACTACCATCATCATCATCGTCATCATCATCACCACCACCACTATCATCATCATCATCATCATCATCTTCATCATCGTCATTACCACCACTATCATAATCATTATTGCCTTCATCGTCCTGACTGCCATCATCATTTTCATCGTCATCATTGTCATCGTTATTACCACCATCATTATCATCATCATCAAGACCACCATCATCATCGTCGTTGTCATTACCACCACCACCACCATCATCATTGTCACATTCATTACCATCATCATCATCATCATCATCATCGTCGTCGTCATTATCACAATCATCATCATCATTGTCATCACCACGATCTTCATCATCATCTCCATCACCATTATCATCACTGCAGCACCTGTCTGAATGTGCCTGTTTACCTCCATGTTTTCCATCTGCAGTTCGATGAATCAGCGGAGGAAGGCAGATGTCAGATCAGTAAATATGAGGTCTCTCCTCTTCAGATTACAGGTTTACTTCTGTCTGGAAGCAGCTCTGATTTAATAAAGACACGGATTATCTTTAGGGGAAGCACTAACACATAAAGTGGACCCATAGGACAACTGTGTGGCAAAAGTTGACAAATAAGAAACTGCGTAATAAAGATAGACACCCAAAAGATGTCAAAAAAGATCATTCATATATCTTTAAAGTTCTGAATTAATAAGACATTTCATTAAAATTTTGACTAGTCAGAATGACACTGAAGATGTTGTGAATTGGAGTTTTGAAGGACTTTAATTCAAATGATAAATACCCAGAATTTACATGTGCGCTGAAGACACTAAAACCTCACAAACCTACTTATGCGGCAAATGTGGACAAAAAACAAACTGTTTTCAAAATATAAATGAAGATAAAATATCATAAAGCAGAGATGCAGTCCTGAGGTCACCAGACCAAAAATCCGATCCAAATAAAGAGATTCTGTTCAAAATGTCAAACTGAACTGGTGGCAGGGGACACACCTGGCCAGTCCAGCGAGATTACAAACACACCAGTTATTACGTCGGTCCCCGAGAAATTGTGTTTTTATACTACAATTATAATTGTGATGGCAGCTCTGAAGTTTACTGTGTGTTTGTTAGAGAGACCTCCTGCTGTAATGAATTAGAGTGCTTGCTATCAACCCATTACTCAGACTGACAGCTGAAACACAAACTGAACGCACAGCCTTTATCTGGAACAACAGTCAGAAGAACCTCCATCCATCCTCTCTGATAAAAAAAAACCCTCCACTCTGACCTCTTGTTTTATTTTTACCTCTCTGACTTCATGGTGAATGTCTCCCAGCATGGTCTCGGCTGCCTGATGACTCCATGAAGAGGAACTCAGTCACTCTGCAGTCTACACATGAAACGAGACATCCCGTTGATGAGAAGCTGCCGGTTGACAGCTGATGTAGAAACGTCAGCTCTAAAAGTGAGCTGATGAGAATCTGATGAGTTGAAGCTGCAGAGCCGCAGGAGGTGATGAGCTCAACGGATCATCGGCGTAATGGTAGTTATTTAGTTCGTTTGTGTTGTTAGAAACATCCAGCTGCAGGCAGGGCTTTCAGGCCTGGTCATCATCTGTGTTCACCTTCAGATCTCTCAGCACATCGGTCAGACAACTGATATACTGTTGCTTCTTGAACAAACAACTGACATCAGTATAAAACATGACATGAGTGGAACTCTGGTTATTATTGATCGAGTGTTTCTAACGAGCATCACAATGAGCTTCAGGTTAAATCAAAACACAGAGATAAGTTCTCAGGTCCCACTCTTCCTCTGTTAATGAGCAAAACAAACTCTAGACAACAGGGTGTGGATATTTTGGTGTGTTTCACTGTATATGTGCTGTTCATTACCACCTATAGGCATCATGGTAATGGTAGATTGTGTATATTTTAAATCAGGTTGTGTACATATGTTAAAGTAGTGTGTGTGTATTTTTGTGTGGTGGTCCTCATCATAGTCTCTAGGTGTCATGGTAACGGTTTAGCTGTTGGAGAGCAGCGTCACAGGATGAGAGCAGCTCTGTGATCTGATTCACTCTGAGAGGAGACACTTCACCAAACAATACCGCTGACATTTAATACAACCTGTTCCACTTCCGTATATAACCGCCAAAATAAGAGAGCAGCGGGCGCAGCATGAATCACAAACAGAAACACGACATCAGAATGTCTTTGTTATGTTATTTGTGACTGAGCTGACGGTTGACTACAATCATTGTGAGTGAGCCATTTATCATCAGAAACACTGCAGCTACTGAGAAAATATGACTGCTGTGACAGACGAGAAACCGCTTCTACCTCCATCCTGGTTTTATTTTGTAACTCGTTATCCTGAATCTAACCATTAAGAATCACCTCCTGCAGATTAATACTTTGCAGTTTCCTCCATCAGAGATCAGCAGCTGGGTTTTGTCTGCATTCGTGTCAGTTACAAAAACCCTCCAGCAGTGACAAGTTTATCCAGTGGAAAAAAAGATTAACACAGAAACATCAGTGATATTAAAGCTTCCATCTGTTCAAACCAGAACAACCCCATCCTGTTACACCGTCAGTATATCCAGAACCAGCACAGACAGCAGTACAGACAAACTGTTTCAGAAATCCTGAAACTGCATTGATTGATTCTTCGATTTTATCTCTCTGCTATTTAGTTAATAACTTCCCAACATAGAGACTTACATGTAAAAAAACGAATGTACTGTTCCGGGAACTGTTGGAGTTGGTGTAGATGAGCTATTTGATAATATAAAGTATCTTTTTGATGACACATTTGAATGATTGATGTCACTAACACTTAAAAATCTTCTGCTGGAGGATTAAGAGTTTGCAAGCAGGCTAGCAGCGCTGACACTGTAGTGCTCATTGTTAACAATACACAACATTAGGATGATAAAAGTTTATATTTGATGCACGGCAGTGGTAGTGTACATTTACAAACTGGCCAGAGTCTGGTGTCAGAGTACAGGTCCTTGGTAAACAACAGTATAACAAAGAGGTTTATCATGTTGTGATTGTTGTTAAGAGATGAATGTGGCAGTGTTATATCTTGTTTCTGTGACTGTGTGTTTAGACAGAATAAGAATTTTAGAGGCGGAACAATTACAATTACACACAGAGTCAAAGACTAAAATGAAGACACTTCTGTGCGAAATGGAGATGTTTCAATTTGAGTGAAAGATTTGTGCGTATCCTGACTTTTTATGATTCTGTTTCATAAACATAAGAAGAGGAAAAAGGAGAGAGACTGGACAGAAATATCAGAGAGAAATAGGGTTTTTGCTGACTGGAGATTAGTCAGAGGCCAAGTTCAACACAAACACAAACACACAAACAGTCGATGTGACTGTTGCTAGCCAGAGCTGAAGTTTTTAAGTGTCTAAGTCACTTCATAAAGAGTTTGACCGCCGTCCTTCAGGACACTGCTACAGGAAGCTGACATAGCACTTTACACTTTTATTCCTGCAGCTTTTGGAAGACTGAATGTCTTCATGTAATAGAGGCTGTCACACATGACCTTTATTGAAAACTCTACATTTGGCTTGGGTCTTGATCTTATCTTTCACTTGTTATGGACAGGATGGTGGTAGAGTTTCTACTTTTGGCTTGATCTGCTGCTGTTATTTTTATTGGTATCTCATTTTATTTAATTTATATAAAATATATTTTATTTTTTTATCTATTTACATATACTGTATATTTTATTGTTTATATGTCCTTGACTATTGCCTATTGCTGGTCATTGTCATCGGTGTTTGCCTGTGATCTGTGTGTTAATGTGGTTTCCTCTGGGATAGTAATGACAAAGTTGGAGTTGAAGCTTACAGCTAATGTTTGTACAGTTGGCACACTGGCTGTGTGAGAGGAATAAACACAAACTATCCAGTAATTGAATGTTTGTGAATGATGCAAGATGAAAATTCACTTCACGTCTGTCTGATATTATCACCAAAGATATTACAATTCAGGCTGAGGGAAACATGAATGTCTGAACCAAATTTAATCACCATCTATTCAAGAGTTGTTGAGATGTTTCAGTCTGGACCAAGGTGGAGGACTGACCAGGGCTAAAAGTTATTACAACATCCACAGAAACTTCTCAAACAACTCAAGCAGGAGAATCTATGTCCTCTCTGTCTGTTTCTATGATCAATTAGTTCCAGACATTCAGAGCCAACTGATTTACAAAATCCTGATAAACTATATTAACCAAAACTACATTTGCTTATATTTACACATTCCAACAGGCAAGTTAAAGTTTCCAGTTCACTTTACAGATGTTTGGACTGTAACCTGCGGGATCCGAATCTTTAAAATCACCCACAAATATATAGTTTCACTTTTAAAAAGGCTCAGTAATTTCCTCAAACAGCTGGTGACTGCACTTTTAATTCAACCAACAGGAAGAAATAGTTCATTTGTTCTGGAATATTTTCAGCCGTGGATTAATCCACATGTGGTGCTGTAGAGAGTATTTGAGGCAGTGTATGTGGGAATGTCAAAATAAACTACAGTTTCCAGTTTATTATTTAGATCAGACGGAAGAAAACAACAACCTTCAGACCTGCTCATGATGAGTAAAGAGAAAAATCACAACACAAACTCAGTCTGCTGTCAAACTACTGAGGACGATACACACAGAGAACTGAGCCAACACTCGGGACAGGTAACAGCAAGGTGAGACTGGTACACATCAAAAACACTCTGAATCTATTAAACACAGTAAACACACTGAGATTGAACTCTGTTGTGCCCAGATGTTCCAGATGTTGAGTGCAGCCCAGCAGCGGTTTTCAGGGCCTGGATCATGGACAATGTGACACCTGGAAACCCTCCAGATGAGATGCACCTGAAGGACTACAACTACCTGGCCCTGATCCTTGGCATCCCCCTAATCCTGGTCATCATCCTGGGGAACGTCCTGGTGTGTCTGAGCGTGCTCACTGAGCGCTCCCTGAAAACTGCCACCAACTACTTCATCATCAGTCTGGCAGTGGCCGACCTGCTGCTGGCAGTGCTAGTACTGCCGCTATACGTATACTCTGAGGTTAGTGTTTATGAGGACCAGATCACCTTTATACAGCATAGTCAGGACATGTTTAGAAAGTGCTGAGGACTGATAGAACATTAGACCCACTTGAGAAAGTGAAAGAAAGTGCGAACTGTTTGGCTGCTCTGAGATCAGTTAGGACAGTGGGGGTTTTGAGGATGGATACAAGTTTATATCTGCATACTGAGGACATTTTTAGAACATGGGGACGTTTTCTCAGCTTTACGTCTACTCTGAGGTTAATGAGGATGTCTGTGTTTGCAAGGACATGCATGAGGTTACATTGGCATACTGAGGACAGTTTGGAGAATGACATTTTAGACATTTTGGCTGCTCTCCATGTACAATGAGATCAATGAAGACAGGGTGCTTTATGAGGACAGATACCGATTAACACCTTTATTGTGAGGACACCTTCAGACAGGTAGGACAATTTATCGTTTTGTGTGTCTGTGTACTGTTTAGTTTCTGGGGGGCATCTGGACGTTGAGCACCTCCATCTGTGACGGTCTGATGACCATGGATGTGATGCTGTGCACTGCCTCTATCCTCAACCTGTGTGCTATCAGTGTAGACCGGTGAGCCTACCTGTCCAAAATGTCTGTCTCTGTCTTCGACATCAACATGTCTTAAGTGTTAAATCTAAAATCTAATTAGAGACTTAATTTAGAGTCACTGTAGATGAATTCACACGCAACAGGACAGAAATAAAGATAATCTGAGATATCCTCAACATGTATATAAATTATCATTCGAGTCCCTCTCATAGCTCGATGACCTCCATTATACAACAAATAGCTTTAAATGGCAAGCACACTGACAGCAGAGCTAATTAAGATTTTCAAGTTTGACCTGAATGTGCCATTAGTCTCTGAATACTTTTTTCCTCAAAAAAATCACTATTACGTGATGGTGCTCTTTCTTACAGTAAAGGTTATTATTAAAGAGAATTTAATGAATCTTACTGAACAATCTATTAAAAGCAAATTACTCATTAAATGTGTTTTTAATCTTCTTTCAGCAGTATGGTTTATCTTTACAGAGTGATGTAAAATCTCTGAATATTTAAAGGGCAGTTATAATACTGTTAACACCTTGTCAGTGAGATAACAGATGATTATATCCAGTTTTCTTTAAGGATGGCAGCTGTTAATGGGGGCGACTGATAGCTTTCAAAGTGTTGAGGAAAAGTAATGAAACCTTCATTCAGATTCAGACCTTCACATCACTGTATTTATTACCATCACATGAGTCACAGACTATGGGTTTTTCTCAAAAATAAATATTTGGCCTTTTTTCAGAAAAAAAGTGATTATCCCTTTAGTCATAAATGACAAATGCTCTGCTTGTTTTGTGTGACTCAAGAAAAATTATATAAACAAGTTAATTGGCATATAAATGTAAAATTATAGGAAAAGACAAACTGTTAAACAACCTTTTGGGTTTTACACTGATCACCAAGCATTTATTTTTCAGAAAACTCATGCTAAATTATGACACTAAATATGATGTTCATACGTGAATATGTATGTATGTTCATACACAAACTGGAGCTATCAGACAGCCATCACATGCTCAGCAGCTGGATCAGTACATCTGGTACATCTAGCTATTTAACGAGCAACAAAGTAAAACACTTGGCCATAAAGCACATTTGATACAGATGCTCTGAAGACCAACTGGTCACTGCTCTTCTCTACAGTTTTTTTTTTTTTTTTTACCAGTTTTACTGATTTTTCAACAGTTGCTGTCAATGGGCTGAATGTGTCACTGTTTAAGTCACTGCTGTGGCTTGATTTGAAAATGACTCTTTCTGGTTTATTACCAGTACATGGTGGAGGTGGTCTCACCTGTCCCTGGCTTATTACAGGTACATTGCTGTGGTGGTTCCTCTGAAGTACAACAGGAACCAGTTCAGTGTCCGTCAGCTGGCCCTTATCACAGCTACCTGGGTCCTGTCTCTGGGCGTGGCCACTCCGGTCATCTTCGGTCTGAACCAGGTGCCAGGTCGCGATCCAAGAGTGTGCAAATTGGAGGACGACCGTTTTGTGGTGTACTCGTCGGTCTGCTCTTTCTTTGTGCCTTGTCCCGTCATGCTCTTCTTGTATTATTGGATGTTTCGAGGACTGCGGCGGTGGAGCGGTCGAAGTCGATCTCCGGCGGATCGTGCCGGTCGTCCAGCTCTCTCTTTACGTCTTGGCTCAGCTCTACAGCGAGCTAAAGCCACAACGACCGGAGGACTAGAGAAGGTGGTGTACGCCACGCCGACTGGCCTCAGCCCCACCTCCCCTTCTACTGTCTCTACGATGATGCCTTCGATGACCCCAGTGATGGAGGAGCATCAGGACAGGGCAGTGGTGATGGCAGAAAGCGACCCGATGACAATGCAGATGGACAGCGTGTCGGACGGAGAGGCCACAGAGAGGAGGGAGGGACTCAACAGAGAGAACGGACTGATGAAGATCAGCCCTGCTGCAAAGAGAGGACGAAGAAACAGCAAGAGCAGCAGAGTCAGCGGGAGGGAGCGCAAAGCCATGAAGGTCCTGCCGGTCGTTGTTGGTGAGTACCAAAACCACATCCAGAACCAGGTCTGAGACAGAACAAGATAACTAGGGACTGAGTGGGAGTATAAACAAACAAACAAAGACCACCAGCAGGACTTGGACCATGGACGATTTGGTTCATGGTTGGTGCCTTAAAGCAGTTTTCCACTGATTTATCATCAGATCCCTATAACACTGACAGTTTTTTTTGTTTTGTTTTGTTTTGTTTTTTTTTAAAAACAAAAGGTTTAAAATTGATGTTCGGATCATAAAATCATTTGAGGCACATTTTTGATTCTGTGATAATGGTGATATAAATAAAATGGACTTGCCCGGAACATCCCGCTCTCACAAAGAGAACATAAAGACCAGTTTCCCAAAATGCTGAAACTATTCCTTGAGTATTTCAGTGTTCATATCAGCGTTGCTGTTATTTTGCCATGGCTGCATTGAAACCTAGTTTATTTTCTGTTGTTCTCTTATGTAAAACATCCTCAAATGGGCAAATATTATTGTTAACATTTTTTCCAAACTGTATAAATGATCATTTGGATTCAAATTAAAGCAAAAAACATGACTGTTAGGCATCCTTTAGTACCAAATCAGAACACAAACCAGTGTTAATGAAAATGACTTAATGTTAAGAATATCACTGTATACTATGACAAATATAAATGATGTCTCAGCAGGAGATGCGTTGAGCTCTGGACTGAGAACAAACTCCACTGTATCTGATGTATTAATTCCAGTTAAATAAGAGATTATCTTCTCTCTCAGCTGGACCTTTGTTATCTCACAAACTGTTTTTCATGTTTAACTGTGAAACAGAGTAAAGCTGTGATCGTCTCAGTAAAAATAGAAACTGGTTCTATCTATCTCCTTGGAAACCAATTTACTGTCTCAGCAGCAGCTTCAAACCAGAGAGACACCATTTAGACTCCAACATTCATATTCACACTCGAGTAAAACTGTAAAAACTTTCTGCCTGTAAGACTGGTATTTTTTTAACGGATTTAATTTGAACTCTTTAAATACAGAAGTCTAATTTTCTTTTGATTTTGGTATTTAACTCATCTACTCAAGCTTCAAAGAAACTTCAGACCCAGAAAATACAGAACATGCATGGATAAATAAATAATATAATATAGGTGAAACTGTCATACAGTTAAGAGGAACAGAGCTTTAATCAAGACTTTATATTAATATTTGAAGTTTTCATATTTATTTATTCACTTGCCTGTTCAGTTATGTTTATGTTAATTGTTAAAGCTCTAATTATTACTCCAACACAGACTAATAATATACATTTCTATGCAGATGATACAGTTTCGTATGCACACTTTCCTCTCCAATTTGATTAATGTCTTGCTTTAATGTTCTTCAGATATCTCTAAAATCTCGTTAAAAAATCTCCAAAATCTATATAGTTAAGTTATATTTATTACTTCTGAGACAAACCCTCAGTGAAATATAGAGATGTTGCAGAAGAATAATCCTCTAACTGTCTCTGTCTATTTGTGTCTCAGGTGTGTTTCTGGCCTGTTGGACACCTTTCTTTGTCGTTCACGTCACCAAGGTGTTGTGTCAGTCATGCGACATCGGCCCCACCCTCATCTCCGTGGTAACGTGGCTTGGCTACGTCAACAGCGCCATCAACCCGATCATCTACACCGCCTTCAACGCAGAGTTCAGGAATGTCTTTCACAAGCTGCTCTGTTGTCGGACATGAAACTAGAATTGCTGAAAAGTGTCTCATAGGTCCTTAGACTGTCCTCAGACTGTCTGCAGAATGTCCGCAGATTGAGCCTCAGATGTCCTCAGACTCTCAGAGTGGAATGTTTCTTTGAAAACTCTCGAAACACTCAAAGACTTGTCCTGTAAACTGTTAGTCACCAAATGGAGGAAGACAGTTTCTGACCAAAGCCTTAGTTTAAAGCAACTGGACTGTCTCTTATTTTGAAGGTTTCATCACGTCTCAGGCTCCCATTTCGAAGGTTGTAATCGTGTTTCAGTTAATAATAAAGCAGCAGTAGTCATATTACTGTCCATATCACAGCCCAGAGGCATAAAATGTGTGAACATGTGCAGAATTATAAATGTTCTTTGATAGAGTATTTTCATGGTGATATTGTTTTTAAAGGTGCAGGTTCTACAGATCTGTGTGGACTTGTTTTTCAGATCTTATTTGTTTTTACAGAAAAGTGTTGATTAATTTTTTTGTGACTAAAGCAGACAGCATGAACTTTGTCTAAAGAAAAGACAGATATGGAAAACAAAACATCTCAGAATGTTTCCATGAGAGTTTGTGTTGGAGTTGTGACAAATAGAAATACTGTGGTGAAGAATCTTGTTTGTAGTATTTTTATCTATGAAGTGAAGGTAAATGTGATGAATGTAGCTGAAACATCACAGTCTCTGTCATTAAAAAGAAAAATTAATAAACAGATTAAAGAAATTAGTTTTTGTTGGATAAAACCAGAGCAGAATGTGTTATTCTGTAAAAGTAAATTTAGTAATCGGACTCTTTACTTCAGTATTTACATTTTAGGAGACGTTCTTCTTTTCCTCAATATATAATTCAGAAGGAAATACCATACTTTTTACACTTATTTGTTGGCTTTGAAGATTAATATTCTCTATTCCGTTTGCAAACTTGTTGCGATGAAAATTACAATATAATTAAAAATATTTTTAGGAAATGCAGGTAATACCACCCACTTACATTTTTCATTATCGTAAAAAATGTTACATTTACATTTATTTATTCGGTAAATGTGTTTGTCCAAAGTGACGTACAAATGATGTTCTGTCCAAGCCACCTGCCACAAGACAGATGAAGTCACATATACATTTATTTATTTATTATTTTTTTGCTTATGTTGTTGTTTTTTCTCTCAGGAATAATAGGAGAAATAGAAATTCAATTCTAAACATCCAAATAAAATTTATACTTCAGTAACGCCTTTTGTTCCCTACAGTATTACAGTATTATGGAGCTGATGCTTCTATTAACATGAGTCCAGGAGGATATAAAGTGAGATGAGTCACTGACAATAGATTTAATAAAGCTGATGTCTGTTCAGTGACCTCTAACCTCTGCAGCATCACTTTAATGAAACTGTTTACATCAAACAAGAGACAGGAAGTTGGCTTCATATCACTCGGAAACCTTATGAACACGTCTGGAGGTTAACATTCATACCTCAGAGTTTTCCTCCAGTTGAGACAGGTAATAAACGTGTGTTCATAACTCCATTCGGAAAACTGAGGATTTTATTTTATTTAAAACATTTAATTCAGTTTAGGTTCATATTAATTTCACTATTTTATTTTAGTTCTTAATTTGTTCAATTTTCCCAAGTTCAGTTTCCTCTTTCCATTGTAACAGAATAGAATTAACAGAAAACAACAGTAACAGAATCATGTTTTTTTAAATGGAGTCTGGAAACAGAGTTAATGAAGGTGAAATCAGGAACTGTTTGTAAGGACACTGACATCAACACACAGACTCTTAATGTTTCCTCTCGACAAACTGACGCTTCTTTAATCAAACAGAGAGGTATGAGTGCTGATGTTAAAACAGAGAGAAGACAGATTTTAGAAGCTTAAACTGGGAGACGACAGAGTTTTACACTGAGAGACTAAAAACTAAAGATAAACAGGAAGCAGCTCAGGGTTGGGTTGGACAGAGGAGACAGACTTTTACGGTACGGTGAACAGCTATACTTCTATTTTAGACAGTCCAGCTGTCAACACAGACTGATCAACAGCTCATGTTTTGCTCGTGCTATACACACATAAACACAACCTGAAGCTCATTCTTTCACTTTCCATCCATCTTTTTTTATGTGCAGCTTCAAGTTGCATTTACAAAACCTGAATGTAAACAGCAAAATTTTGGAATAAAAAACTGAAAAGATTAAAAAAAAATGTTAAGTTTGTGCTCAATGTAATAGTAACTGTGTGGATAAAAGCCAAGTGAAACATACTGAGTGAATAAACTTTGACGTACAAGAAGCATGGAGAGAGGAAACCATCGGGTCTGTGTGGAGCGATGAGGAGACTGGAACCTTCCTCACATTAACACATGAAACCAACAGAAATGTCAGATTTCCATCATGTTCTCCACATGGTTTTCCATCATTTGAGCTTGACCTCATCTTGCTGTGTCCTCTTCTGTGGTGGTTTAATGGCAGTGACTGGAGAATCAGCTCCGCCAATTGTTTATCAGATCATATTCACACAGCAGCAGTGGAGGGAGAGAAGACTTCACTCATGTAGTATTTTCACAATTTTCTGAAAATTCTGTTAAATTTTGAGCTTCATTTGGACAACAACCTGGCTAATGATTGTGTGTTGAGCTGCCAAAACACAAAGGACCTACACGTAGTACTGTACCTGCAGGTTTCACTACACCGCCTATGTAGATACTGGATTAGTAACTCCTCAACAACCACCTCAAACACCTTAAAACTATAGAAACATCCTAAAAAAATCAACAGCAACATTTAGAAACCACCTTCTACCTGGCAACACTGGTAACTAGTGGTTAAATGCTGTTTCACTGTAAGTAGCAATATTCAACTTCATGTAACTTTAGAAATGTAGGTAACCACCAAACATGTTTGGTTGTCAGCAAGAACGCAGTAAATCCTTAATCAATACAGATTGTACATAGTCAGTTCAGTTCTGAGTCACTTTTAATTCTCAAAAATTGCCCCAAAAACATAAGAAGGGTCAATATATTTAGAGTACCTGACATATGACAAGGAGGCACCATAACAGTTGAAATTCATTGCACTGGATCAGACCGAGGTATCGATAAGCAAAACAGGTGATTGATTCCATTTCGACTTAACCATTGAAGTATGTGCTCATCAGTTTTATAATAGATTAAGATTTATAAAACAGTGTAAACGTGACTTTATAAATGTGATTTTTCCTCTCAATGAGACTCTTTCCTGCTTTTCATAAAATTATATATTATTTTTGCATATATTCACTATCTCTTTACTGCATATAATAGTGACTAGGAAATTTTTCTCTGTAAACCAGTTTCAACTCATCTGTTTCAGTTAAACCTATTTTTGATTTTCTCACGTTTTCTTCACTCTTTCTTTGTCTTCACAGCTTTTTAAAATTTTTTATTTAAAGGTTTAATTAAAGTTTGGAAAATTAGGATATCTTCCTTTCGCTTGCTGGTAAAAATACACTTTTTTAATTTGTAGTAGAATAACTTCGATTTATGCAACATTTATTTTTAAAAACGTTTAAATTAAGAGTGTCTGAATTTAGATTCTTGGGTGTGACAATGGATTTTTTTTTATATAGCACTCGTAAAAACAAAGGTGTCTTAGAATATTTCTGTTTTGAATAAAGCAAACTATGCGTTAGACTGCAAGGCAACAGGAATTCTGTGCTGTTCACTTATTTTGCCATATTTTAGCTACTGTGTGGAAGTGTGGGGCAACACGTACCTGAGCAACATATGAGCCACTGTTTACATAACAGAAAAGAGCAGTGAGAATTATTCACAGGGTGGATTCAAGAGAGCACACCAGCAGACTGTTTATTCAGTCAGGACTATTGACACTTGAAGATTTAATTGATTTACAGACATTATTAGTTATGCACGGGGCAAAAAGCAGAGTATTACCAGAAAATTTAGAAAAGCTGTTGGTTTTTGGGTCAGAGGACAAGGACCATAGAGGGAACTTTGATTTTAAGCAGTATGCACGGATTACCTTAAAGCAGATGTGTATTTCAGGGGTTGGTGTCAAACTGTGGAATTCTCTACAGAACGGTTGGTTGTATGAATACCTTTCAGTTAAAGAAAATGTATAAAGAAAGATTAATAAGACTATATGAAGTAGTCAGGTAATGTGTTTTCTTTATTGATGGTGAAATATTGTGTAGGGCTCTTGATTCTTCTTTTTCCTCGTGTTACGGTACGTAATGGCTGTTCAGCAACTGTAAATGACAAACCATCTATTTGTATGGTTTATTAATGTTTCGAGTAAGGGGCAGGTAAAGTAAGATTTTTCTTCTCCCTGGTCCTTTTTGGTCATGGAATGTGTAATTACAGTTGTATTTTGATTGTGAATTGCTTTATTTCTATTTCTTTCTGGAGCTATGCATTGCCATGAGCGAAACAAATAAAAAATTGTGTGAATTAAGAAATATTAAAATACATCACACCAGATACTAGATATAACACAAAGAATTGGTTTGATATTAAATCCATTTCTCAAGCAGACAAACTATAAAATATTCTTTAAGAACATGTTCACATTTTTTTCAAACAATGCTGGCATGTCCAAAGAAGGTCTTTTTTCATTGTAACTGCTTGTCCTGTTCACACTGACGAAGACTAAATCCACATTGTTTCTGTCTACACCTCATCATATCAGCTTTAAATCACTCCCAAACTGTATGCAGTCTGGTCTGAGTGACGTGAACACATTTTGGTTTATACGTGATAAATGTTGTATACATGGATTTTATGTGTACACAAATTTATAAAAATGGAGATTTAACTGACTGTATCACACTGTATATGTTTGTGTGTGTGTGTACGTTTGTGTGTGAGAGAAGAATCTTGTGTGTGTGTTTATGCAATATCAGAGCCGTGTGGGTGTGTTTATGTTCGGCCATCTGTGTTTGTATTGCATCCTGGGTAATAAAAGTGACACGAGGACAGAGAAGGTACATTGATAAGAAGGGAAAGCTAATTGGCCTCTAACTGCACCTTCAGTGCGCAGCAGCGGCGTCACACCTCTGCCATTTTGGACTTAGGGCAAAGAACTTGATGACAAAGTTTGAACTGACTACGGTTCAAAATAATATATTGTAAAACAGAACTACAGAAGCATTTCTTGAAAAAAAAAAAAAGGGTGTCCGCTTGCTGTGCAAATTGCTGGTGATTAGCATGATTTTCGGACTTCATAATCATAATCACATAATCATCATAATCACAAGAACATTCATTGACCTTGGAGTGCAATGGGAGTGAATGGGAGCTTAAACACACTTCAGCATTAGACTTTTACACATTATGGCATGAAGCTCAAACTGTACATGTTATCATAATGAGTCGGAGTGTAATAGTCAACAATTTACTGTAAAATCTGAGTACAGTTTGTAGTCATCAGACAAATCTCAGGTAATGTCCAGAGAACAAATTGCCTGGTGACCTGAGATCAGCTGCAATTGTATCTTCTTCTAAAACTAGTCTTAAAACATTGCTTTTCTCTCAGGCTTTTGGTAGTTAGTATGTCTGTGACTTTGTGCATGCATTGTGTGGCTCAAAGGTTATTCCTATTAATGTGGAGTATTTATATATGTTTTATATCTTATTTGTTTAATGTTTTCCACATTTTG
The DNA here is from genome assembly GCF_016859285.1 of Xiphias gladius. Lineage (NCBI taxonomy): Eukaryota > Metazoa > Chordata > Actinopteri > Istiophoriformes > Xiphiidae > Xiphias > Xiphias gladius. The sequence goes on along the minus strand of NC_053401.1, from coordinate 48,266 downwards.
CTGTAGAGCATATTGAGTTCACCTGTGTATGGAATGTCCTATACAAATAAATTTACTTGATAAGTGTATACAGGTACCAATTTGTAATTACAAGGGGAATGAATGGGCTTCCATAGACTTTAATGCAATATATAAACCAGTCAGTGAGACTGTAGAGCCGTCTTGGATGAGGTGAAACATCTACAAGAGCTTCAACTAAGTCCAGTTGCCCCTGATTCAAACCTTCTCGGATAACCATGACCTGGATAACTAAGAATCTTCACAGACATCACACATGTACAAATATTTTCCGCGCATGCAGAAACTTGAATTTCTCATGCAGATTTATTTTACAGGTTTAAAAAGGTTGATTTACAACTACAAACTGGACATCATCACTTTACAAGCTCAAAATCCTTCTGACCCTAATTTGAGCCCATAACTGTTCTCCTGGGAACACTCAAAGATTTAGAAGTGGTTTCATGCCCTTTTATACCCTTGCTCTGATCTAAGCCTCACAGTTTTATCAGAGGTATACAGAGAGTTCCTTGGACTTCATGGTTTTTGTCCCGAAATACAGTGTGAATCGTGGAACCCTATTTACACAGGTGTGTGCCTTTCTAAACTACGTCCAGTCAATTCAGTTTGACACAGGTGGACTCCAATCAAGTTCTAAACACATCTCAAGGATTATAAAAGCAAAAAGAAAGCAGATGACCACAGTTTGGAGCCACAGCAAAGGGTCTGGATAATTTTGTAAGTGAGGGATTTCAGTTTTTGATTTCTAAATAATTTGCAAAAATTTCTAAAAACATGTTTTCACTTTGTCATTACGGGTTATTGAGTGTAGAGTGATACACAAAAATGACGATTTCATCCATTTACAATTAAATTTACAACACAATAATGTGAAGGGGTCTGAATACTTTCTGAAGAGACAGTGGTATGAAAACAATTGGGCACCCCTTCTCAAAATTTCAGTTAAGTGAGTAAAAGATGAACTGATTTACAAAAGGCACAAAGTTAAAGATGACACATTTCCTTAATATTTTAAGCAAGAATACTTTGTTTTATTTCCATGTTTTATAGTTTCAAAATATCAAAAAAGGAATAAGGCTCAAAAAGTTTGGGCACACCGCAGGGTCATTACTTAGTGACATCCTCTTTGGAAAGTTTCAAAGCTTGTAAACGCTTTTCATATTAGCTAAGAGTCTTTCAGTTCTTGTTTGGGGGATTTTTGTCCATTCCTTCTGAAAAAAGCTTCTAGTTCTGTGAGATTCTCGGACGTCTTGCATGCACTGCTCTTTTGAGGTCTGTCCACAAGGTTGGGATGTCTCAACTTTTGTATGGTGCTCCTTTCCTCTTTTCAATCTAAACCTGTACAAAACAAAAATAATATATTAATCTATCTTAAAATGTTGAAAAGAATGTTTCATCTTTCACTTTATGCCTTTTGGAGATCAGTTCATCTTCTACTCACTTAACTATTCACAGTAACAAAACATTTTGACCAGGGGGGCTCAAACTTTTTCATGCCACTTGTGTATTATATATATATATATATATATATATATATATATATATATATATATACACATACACACACATATATACACACATAGCATACTTTGTGATATGTATACTATACTTTACTATTCTATATATACCACTATTATATTATTAGGTCACACTAGTGCATTATTACGTTACACACTATGTTATTACTATATTAATACAGATATACTGTTACACCATACTATATTATATTCTATTTTACACAGTTATAGTAATTTCTATCATATTATTCTTACAAATAAATATATTACATCACATATTATGATATATATTTATATGTCTAATATCAATTGAATTGCTCTTGTACAGTATTTTTATTTCTGTTATTTTTTATTTTTATTATTCTTTTATTTCATTTCACTGCTTATTTACATATTTAATTTGTTTCTTTTAATCTGTTTACTCATGTCCCTGTACTTGTGCTAATACTTCCCCCTGAGGATTAATAAAGGTTGACCTGATCTGATCTTATAATAATGAAGAAATAGTTACGTTTGTCACATTTCCAGTGTGAACACTCTAGAGACTGTAGACCTGCTGAGAACCAGTGTTTCATTTAGAACTGAGACACAGATTATTTGCTCTATTCTGGTCCCTAATTTTGCTTTTAAGGGTAGACACAGTAGAGGCACATTATATTTGCATGTGGGATATTCCTTAGTTCTCCACAGCATCTGTCTGTCTGACCGTTCTATTAAATCACAGCAGGATGGAGTTTAATCACATCTTTTGTATCAGTGAATAACTGACACCTGAACCAGATCTTTAAATAGACCTGATCTCACTTTAACTCATCTCTGTCCATGTTCCTGTCTGATATAACAGGAACATCCAGATCTGAGCAGGACAAATAAACCTCTTCATCATCACCATCATCATATCCTCATCATCATCAGACAGTAATGTGATGATCTGCAGCTGAGTTTCAGCAGAGCAGTCTGCTGTTCTGTTTAAATCAGAAAAATCCTGAGGAAAGGTCAGAGCACAAGAACAAAGACTGAGCTGATACACAACAGGTCAGGTGGACAAATTCACCTTTAAATAACACACAGAGGAGGAGGGGGGTGATGAAGATGAAGATGGAAAAAGGGATGAACCTGTTTAAGAAGAGGCAGAGGGGGAGGACAGAGGTAGGTTTTAAATGTGAGGATGAAGGAGATTATTTTAGTTAGATTAAGATAAGATAACCTTAATATTTTTTCCATCCCATTTATATGAATTGAGGTTGACAAAATATTAGGAACACCTCTCAGTGTAACCCAGTACAGTTCAACAGCTCCACAAATTACAGCCTCCAAAAATGACTCTTAAACAGGTTCAATAAAAAACTGAACATTATAATCCTCATGAAAGGGGAGGTTTATTGGGGGCCTGTTGTATTGTACTGCATTAGTTTTATCCAGGTGTACCTAATAAACTGGTGAGTGAGTGTAGATTAATTTAATCACTGTGTTTCATAGTAACTCTTCCCCTGAACTGGAGAATCAGTATTTCTACTGAAGAACTTGAATTAAAACTTAAAATGGGTATGTCATGGATTTTTTTAATCACTGGAATAATATGCATTTAAGAAAATCACTGGCAAATGTATTTTTCCATCAGTAAGGAAAATGTTTGAAAACAATTTGATTTCAGTCTAAGCCATTTTCTCACTCATACATGTCTGTTAAAGGAAACAGAAAATATACAAGAGCGGAACAACAACGTCAGCTAAGGCATGGTGTAACATTAAGTTACCATAACAGCAGCAGTGCAGACATGATTTGTTCCACCTGTTAATAATCCTAATATATCATGCTTGGTGGGGATGAATAGTAAACACAATGGGGCTTTCTAGCTGTTGCTGCGTCTTAAACAAAGCGCTGTGGGATGCTTTTGCTTCAAGTGACCGTGCATAGAAGTTTTTCTGCTGTAATAAGCCATTTCCAGTTGACCAGTGACTCTTTGTGAGGTTTTTTAGCTGCAGCCTGTTTTGCGGAGAAACCATGCTTCGACTGGGTGCAGCCATCTTTGCAAAACCTTGTCGTCTAATTGATGATGTCGGCTACGTGGATACATCACCCCAGCCCTTACCAACTGTCGTTTAATAGTTCTCTTTTTATGTTTCTCGAGAACTGCTCATCCAAAAACCTTCACAGTTGACACTGCACTTTCTTGGGTCTTCAACAATACACACATGAAGTTTGAAGTTGATCAGATGAGCGGTTGCTGAGAAAATCGAAAAAACAGACAGAGATTCCTTCATTTATAGTTGGATTTCATTAAATAAAAACAAACATCATGCATCAACATTTGAGAACCCGATAGGACTCTTATATGTATCTGCATTTTGTGAGAAACTAAATTTGCCTGGTGATGTGTTGCATGACAGTCAAATATATATACAAAGTAAGAGATAAAATAAATGCAAAATAGAAATTTACAATAAAAATATGTAAATATAAAAGAACTGCAGTGTTTAAAAGAGCGATGAATGTTTACAGAAAACTTAATGCAGAAGGAAACAAACTATTTAAATAGCTCAAATGTCCTCAGAAGTATAAAAAATAAAACATCCCTTTTCGTCATGTTTAAATTTTATGTAAGAATCAGAGTAAAAATTGTGAGCAATTGAAAAAGTATGAATAAGTAGTGTGAGAGTATACAGTGTATAGTATTGGGTCATACGTATAAGAATCCAGGATTCAGGGTGTTGAGACCTGCTGAGTCTCAGATGAAGATGGTGATGATGAAGGTCAGTCTGTGATAACATGATCCAGTATGTTACTGATCAATAAACTGACTGACACATATTGATTTTTCTGATCTTAAACACGTGGAACAACTGCAGTCTGCAGATTAAAGGACAGAAACAGAGCCAGATACATTGTCTTTACACAGAGGGCAGCTGTTACAGAAATGCAGTATGGACCATATCAGTGTTTAAATGATTCCTCTATTAACAGATCAGATGATCAACAGAAAATGAATCAACGCCAAAATATGAATCTCCGTTAGTCAAACAAAACAAGATATTTGAAGACATCACTGAACTTTGTCACTGTTTACTGATTTTTTACTAAATTATCCATCAGTTCATATAATATATAATCAACAGATGCTTCAATAATGAAAATAACTGTTAGTTGCAGCTCTTGTAATACTATTAAATTAACGTTAAGTGTAACAGTAAAGAGTGAAAGTCTTAACGTGTGAATTTGACAACGGTCGTATCAATGATTAATAACCTCATACATTTTTCTACAACCTCTAATACCCAGGTCCCTGCAGAAACCCTGTAAGTTATAGATACATACTTCCAAATATTATACATGTATTCAGGCTGTACACTCAGCGAGCACTTTATTAGCACCACACTAATACTGGCGAGTTCCCCCCTTTGCTCTCAAACAGCCTTAATTCTTTGTGGCCTTGATTCCACCAGATGTTGGAAACCTTGCTCTGAGATTCTGGTCCATGTCGACATGACTGCATCACATCATTTCTGCAGATTTGTCGGCGTCACATTCACGCTGCCAGTCTCCTGTTCTACCACATCCTTATGGGTTTTCTACTGGATCCAGACCTGGTGACTGGGGAGGCCACTGAAGTTCACTGAACTCATTATCATGTTCATGAAACCAGTTTGAGATGATTTTTGCTTTGTTACATGGAAGTAGCCATTAGAAGATGGTAAACTGTGGCCATAAAGGGAAAGACATGGTCAGCAACGATACTCAGACAGGCTGTGGCATTCAGACCATGATTGATTGATATTAGGGGCCCAGAGTGAGCCAATAAAATGTTCCCCACACCGTTACACCACCACCACCAGCCTGGACTGTTGACACAAGGCAGGTTGGGTCCATGGATTCATGCTATTGACGCCAGATTCTGACCCAACTGTCTGCTGCCTCAGCAGGAATCCAGATTCATCAGACCAGGCTATCAGGTCGTCAACTGTCCAGTGCTGTTGAGCCTGTGCCCACTTCGGCCTCGGGTTTCTGTTCTTGGCTGACAGGAGTGGAACCGGACGTGGTCTTCTGCTGTTGTAGTTCATCCACCTCAAGGTTGGACATGTTGTTGATTCTGAGCTGCTTTTCTGCTCACCACGGTTGTAAAGAGTGGTTATCTGAGTTACCACAGCCTTTCTGTCAGCTCCAACCAGTCTAGCCGTTCTCCTCTGACCTCTCTCATTAACAAGGTGTTTCAATCCTCAGAACTGCTGATCACCGCATGTTTTTTTTGTTTCTAGCTCCATTTGGGGAAAACTCCGGAGACTATTGTGTGTGTTCAGCTCTCAGTGTTTGAGTGATCAAAGATGTCCCACAGTTTGATCCTCAGGTCTGATAAATCAGATCACAGTAGGCTCATCTGACACAGTCATCGGGAAATGTTTAACGAGGACAATTCTGATCTGAATCCTCCTAATCTGCAGGAGTTCCAGCAGCAGGTCTTTTCCACATTCACTCTCTCTTCGAACCAGCACTTTGAAATTTGTTCACACACAAAGCTGCAGCCTACATACATATATATAACTAGACTGGCGCTAAGTAGAGCAATTACCTCCACCAAAGCGCAAAATGTCCCATCTCGCAATGTTAAGGAAAGTGATAAAAAGAATTCTTGGATCTACCCCAACATTTACCAAAATTCCTAGATCCCATCCCTCCACCAAGTTTGGTGCAAATAGGTTCAGTAGTTTTTGAATGGTCAATATGTCTGTGAATGTGAACAGTTTATAAATTACTAAAGCAACAACTATAATAATAAATAACAGTGAACTCTTTCACAGCCTTTATGGATTAACAAGAAACAGTGAAACCGTGACGATCACATGTTTGAATCTTAATCACAACAATAAAGAAGATGTTACAGCCAGGTGTGATGGCTCATTTTGCTCATAAGGACCAGAGTTATTAATCTGTTGATTGACAGCAAGATGGGCCAATCAGTTCAAGTGTAATCCTCACTCAAAAAGAGGGCGGAACGGTGTTATTCAGCTGCGACTCATGGGGTCTCAAGGATGAACAGTGAGGGAGGAACAAAGAGATGAAGACTGTAGTCATTCTGCAGAATAAGTACATTTTACTGATAATACTACTGAAGAATTAGTACAGTTACTTCAGTAAATACTTTCTCTGACTGATATTAGCTGATAACCACAGACTGTAAGCACTAAGCAGCAGGTTGAACTGAACAGGCCTCCTGTTGGCTTAAACTCCTGCTGCATGTTGGCCTACTTATCCTGCTCATTAATGCTCTCTAAGCCCTCTGCTAATGCGCTCTCTCATATACACATAACACAGAGTCTGAATACACACAATACCACACACACAGTAACACACACATTGAAAGGCTGGTCTCTGTTCTCTCCCAACAATAAACGGAGGCTCTGCTGCTGAAACATAAAAACATGAAAGTATGAAGACAAGAAAACGGTGATAACATGAAGCTGAGATCAGGAGGCCTGAACGTACGGAGGACGAGAGACACTGACTTACTGTAGACCAACAGAGGAGAGAGGTGAGTGCGCTATAGATAATGAAAAAGAAGTGTGTGTTTTTTCATGCATGTAAACATGACTCAGAAAAATAATAATAACCATACTACTAGTACTACTTATAATACGTGTAATAACAATAATAATAATACTGCTGGTTGAATTCAATTCAATTCAATTCAATTTATTAAATACTGCCAAATCATAACAGGTGTTATCTCAGGGCACTTTTCATGTGAAGCAGGTCTGGACCGAAGTCTTTATAGTTATATTTACAGCACAGGTCGAAACCTTGAACAGAACCCAGCTCATGGTGGGCGGCCGTCTGCCTCGACCGGTTGATTTCAACAGTCTCACATCAGTATGTGGGTTTTTTTGTCCCAGCAGGACTGAAACAATCGAAGCAGAGACTGACTGTGAGAGAGGTCCGATAATTTAAACAGAATCAGCCTACATCTGCCACTCAGAAATGAATTTATTGATGGGGCAGTACAGTAGAGTCAGACAGGAAATATGCAGAGGAAGTTCAACATATAAAAATGGCTGCTCACTGGGATCAACCTGAGATTATATGATACAGTATGTTCCTCAGACCATCAGACCACAGGAACACCCCACACTTAAACACCTTAAAAAGAGTTTTAAAAAGTAAGAACTTTCTCTAAAATTATCTGTTGACGACAAATGAGAGTGTAGTCTAAATCCAGTTATGACTTCATATTATTTTTTTTCTATATTTGTTTAGTGATGAAATACTGATGAAGGACTTTAGATATTCAGTTGTATAAATAAGAACTAAAGGCTGGAACATGTTTATCTAAGCTGCACATAGAGCAACATATACAGGGGCTATGTGGAGGCATTCTCATGACTGTTTCTAATAATACAGGTTTTAAGAATAATAAGAAAACCTGAACAATCTGATGCAATCAACTGAAACAGTCCTAGTATTAATCCAACAAGAAATCTTTGTGAAACACACACTGTTCAAACTCACCTGCTGAGTTTTTACTTAGTTTTTTACTGTTAAACCTGAACTTTGGCAGAGAAAAACACAGCTAACTGTAAGCCCAGTTAAAGTTTGTAACTGTAAAAAGGCTAACATTCTTCGGTATGAAAAGGATATACTGTAAATTGTTCAGACTTAGAAATACAGGTCGTGATGTTATGTTGACAAACCACGTTATGTCCTGACTTTTATCTCATTTTAACTGGTTCAGAGTCGTCGTTTAAGGTCTGAGGCCCCTCACTCATTAACTATGACTGTTATAGTTCATTTATCATGATTAAACTGTGGTGTTCTGTTTAACTGAGGGCAGAAGAGTCTGCAGGAAGCTGTGAAATGTTATTTTAAACTAAAATAGTATAAAAAGTAAATATTCTGGTGGAATGGCAGTTTAACTTTAATTTGAGTTTGTTAACTTTGTCTCAAATGCCTATAAAAGAAGGGGAGTGATTTATTTAGTGTTTATTTCACAGTAAATGTTTGTGTCAGTGATTTCTGAGTGTGGCTGAGGAAAGTGAAGATCCGTAGATTTGTTGTTAGTTAATGACTAAACTATTGGAATTGAACCGAACAGTGTGTCTTTATACTGTTGTGGTTCAATGGTCCTTTATGGCTTTGACTGTGGGTTTGACTTTAGAGCAACATAACAAAAAAAAAACCTGACTGGTTCCACAATCTGACAGAAAGAGAGGAGGCTGGCAGGAGTTCAGGTTTACGGTCCTCAGTTTGATCATTAAACAGACAGACCAATGAACTGACCTGACTTCCTCACAGTCACGCTGTTAGCTGCTAATGCTGCTATAAACGAAACTGTTGTGATGTCAGCAGGCGTTTCAGCAGGTGTGTGTGAGTGAACAGTATCCACTTACAACAGATTTCTGTGGGACACTAGCTCTCCTGTGTCCTGAGGTGTCTTAACATTAATTAACAGTTTAATCCTCAAAGAGCTCTCTCGTGACTCATTAACTGTCATCATGACATCACTCATGCCTTTATATAAATTGTACAGTGCACATGAAGTTGGAGCGTGACCTCTGGTGATGCCATCAGTGACATCAAAAAAAGGGGGAAATTTGAAACTCTGGAGGAGGCAGGACTGACGCTGCAAGGCTGTCTGGCAGGAGTTCGGCGAATCATCTCGGGACGTTAGCAGACTCACAGAAGTGGTCTGCTCATGAGTATCATATTATGAGGACATTGTTAACCCTGAAAAGGTAGTTAAGATCTTCTGAACTGCAAACCCTGGCTGTGCAAACACTAAAGGTGTTATTACATTGGAAAAAATGTGCATTTAAGCAAGGTAACTTCTTTGAGCTAAATGTTTTACAAAAGGAGATTAAATGCGAAATTAAGAGGGTTTAAATTAGGCTACAAACAAAAGGTTGAATATAAACTGAGCAATAACAGTTTAGGCTCAGCTCGGGACCATGACTGGGTCAAAGGACAAAGTAGAGAGAATGGTGGCTTTAGAAGGCTTTTCATCAGATCTGGCTGTGGCTCGGGAGTTTAATAACGCTTTATTCAGGATTTGATGTGCATGATTTTAGCAACGAAACAGCTGCTTTGTAACTAAACCTACTGAACTCTAGTCAATTCTGGTCTCTTCCTTTTCTGTACGCAGGGTTGTGAATACTTTTAAACATTGTAAAGCTAGAACAAGCCCTGGCCCTGATGACACTGGTAGCCGTATGCTGTCCCACTGTGCTGATCAAATATATCAATATATATATCAATAATATATCATTCTGTCAGCAAAGAGTCCCCAAACTATGGAAACAGTCCTCAGTAGTTCCAATTGAAAAAAATAGCCATCCTAAGACTCTGAGTGACTACGGGTCTTTAGCTTTGACACTAGTTATAAAGTCTTTTGAAAAGTGGATTAAAAGGGAACTTCCGGATAGGACGAGGCATCTTCTAGACGCGTTATAGTTTGAATATCAAACCAACGGGGGAGTTCAGGTTGCAACTACTCTGCTCGTCTTCATTTATATGCACTCTGAGTGTAGCAAGAATCATGCCAGACTGTTTGTGGACTTTTCATCAGCTTTTAACAACATACAGCCTCACCTGCTGATGCAGAAGCTTGTTAAGCATTTTGGGTTGCTGGATCTTGGACCTCCTAATGGACATTTTTCTGAACTAACTTCAACATCAACCAGCTCTCACCAGGTCTGTGTCCTCTCTTCTTTCCTATATATCCTGTAGACTGTTGCCTGCCGCAGTGAGTTCCAAAACGATCACATGGTGAAGTTTTCAGATGATACGGTTATAGTGAACCTGCTGAAAGAGGCTGGAAACGTCCCATGGCTCTGTCAATGACTATTTTTCAAGATAGTGTCAAGGAGCCTTTTTGGGATTAAATGTGACATAGACCAATGATGTGTGTATTGATTTTAGACTCCAATCTTGTCAAAATTAAAGTTAATGGTCAGGATAATAGAAATTGTCGAGGTGGACAGGTACTTGGGAACTATAATTGATAATCTGGGCTTTGATTGTAACACCAATATGTTGTCAGCCAGTACCTTGTTTGTCCATATAAGCTGTCTAATTTTGATGTTGACAGGTCCCTGATGACTCTTTTTTATCGATCTTTTATTGAGTTGATTTGTACTTTTTATTTTATCTGTTTCTTCAATCAAGGTAAAAAACAGAAAATTACACTAACAAAGATCTGTAGCAGTATCACAGGTACTCAACAGAGAGGTCTGTCTGAGTTGTTTAACAAACAGTTAAAGAAAGCAGAATCCATTCTGTCTGACAGCACCCACCCCCTGCACCTTCATTATATTGTATTTATTTGCCTTGTTTGTTTGTTTTATCTTTTTACTACTGCTGCAGAACCAATTGCCCCTCTGGGGACAAATAAAGTTCGACTTGACATGACTCATGGTGACAACACCCACAGCTTCATTGTGAGTGATGAAGCATTGTCATGACATCACTCACAGCTTCATGACGACATCACATTTTCATGACGACATTATTCCACCAATGCGGTAGAGGTTTGTAAAGGTTTTGGCTCTAGCAGTTTGGCGACATACTGACTCCTCACAGGGTTAGCTGCTACTGTTAGTTGTACTCCTCCTAACATCTTGTTCCCAGGGTTGTTCGTTATTTCATTCAACAGTTTTTTCATCCAAAAAGTTTGTTGTCTTGTTGTGGATAACGTGGCACTAAGTGTTTATTAGAGTTTATAAACAGCAGTATCCGCCTGATGTCATCCTGTCTCGAACTGAGTAGACCATGTCTCTGTTGTGCTGACGTTTCTACTCTGACAGAGGAGCTTCAGTAAAACTGGATGCTGACACAGATGATAAACTACAATAACTTCCTCCATTTTTGGAGTCAAAGCTCAGCTTTGTGAGGGCGGTTTCTGATTAGTCAACAAGGTTCATTTGTGTGTCAAAGTTTACCAAAGTTAAAACTCAAAATGAATGACTCACACAGATTTACTTCACCTGCATGAGTGAATCTACTGATTGGAGTGACTCAGTTGAAATGAACTGAATTCACCACAAAAATTTAACCATTTTAAAAAGTGCTAGGAATGAACTTTTACTGATGTCCAGGACCTAATTGCCACTGAGGAGGGAGCTTTAAAGATCCCGAAGGTAACTAATGCATGAGTCAGTTCTCAATACTCTGTATTATTCTGGGCAGTTTGTTTTACTGAACTGATTTTCCATTTGGTAACGTCCCAATGAACAAATCATGACTCATTATTTGTTTGGTTTTTACCTGTAAATCTGTTCTGAGGTCAGGTCTCTTTGACCCTTACATGTTTATACTGGAGGACAAGAAACTAAAGCTACAACCAGTGACCTCTGTATTACCTTTTAATTAATTAATCATTTAGCTTAATAAATGTCCATCTCAGTTTCAGTGTGACTCCGTCATATGTCTTGTTTTGTCTGACATTTGGTACAGTACCCAAAGATATTATTTTATTCTTTATGTTTATTTGTATAGGAACCAGTATATAGGATAAACCAAAGCTTCATACCACAGCGTTTGCAGATAGTTTGTAACGAAATCCCTGATGTATATAAAGAATACAAAGAAAACAGCACAAAACACAAAGACAAACAATAAAATTACAGTTAAACTCGACGAAAAGCACCAGATCACTTATGACTACATGATTCAAAATTGTTTGTTTTTATATAATTTCAAAGAAACCAGGAAATCCGCCAAAACTGATTCATTTGATTAAAATTGTTGACTAGTCCAGTGCCCATTAAAAAGTTTTATGAATGTTTATGTAACAGTCCATGACACAATTGTGATGCCATAAAACCCTACGTCAGTTGGATGGTTGCGTAGCGTTTATCGATTTTGTTCTGCTCAGTCGAACTGAGATCAGGTGATTGTCTCGGCCAGTCAAGGATATTTCCCTTCCACCCTGAAAAACTCCACCTCAATCTAAATGCCAATTGTCAACTCTCAGTCAACTCTGAGCCAGATGTGAGCTTTTTTTGTGCATGAACTAACATTGCAATGACAAACAGCTACCCAAGATCCATTTAGTAGCCAAGTGTCCAATTACTTTTGAACCGCTAAAATTTGGGCATAGTGTGTATGAAGGGCTATATCTCTCACACATAACAAGGAGGTTATGTTTTCACCCTTTTCTGTTTGTTGGTTTGTTTGTTTGTCAGCAGGATTACGCAAAAACTACTGAACCGGTTTGTGCCAAACTTGGGTGGAGAGATGGGGCATGGGCCAAGGAAGAAGCAATTACATTTTTGTGCTAATCTGGTTAAAGGAGTGGATCCAGGAATTTTTTTATCACTTTTTCTTTAACATTGTGAGAGAGGGCATTTTTCGCCTTGGCCGGTAATGTAAACAGGATTAAACGAGCCCATTCTGTTTTAGTGAGCAGAGTTAAATTGTGTGTGAATATGAATCAGTTAGAAAAACAACAAGCTCTGGTCAGTTGGTGAGTTGAATGTAATGACACAAACAGAAACAGTCTGCAGGGTATAACAGCAGCTCAGGGCTTTAATGAGTCATAAAGGGAAACAACATCTCACTTTAGAATTTAGACTGAAACGGTCTGGTGAACACAGAGGACGATCGAAAAACACAATAGCAGCTCAGAGGACTCTGTGTGTACTGTATGATAAATAACATACTACAGTGTATCTTCACAAAAACATATATTTGATGTAACTGACCAGATCATCAAAATGTTGAAAAAAAAAAAACTGCTGTTTTTTTTTTTGGGGGGGGGCGACCTCGATGCTACTGATTAGCTGGTTAAACTGGTTGTTTGTGTGTTCAGGTGGAGGAGGCGGAGGAGGCAGAGGAAGATGCTGAGACCCTGCAGACTGCTGCTGTGGCAGGTGGCTCTTAGGTTCTCTTATGTTGTTTCAGGTAAGAACATAAAGTCGGGGGGGCGGGCAGGTCAGAAACACTGTGGTCTAATAGGAAACAGAGAAAACAGAAAATCTGACATCAGACAATGGATGGTGGGTTTGATTGGAAATGATGAATTGTTTATCAAAATTGTTGTCACATTCTTCTTCAATTGTCACACATTCTATCAACCTTCTAATTGATTAATGAGCCAATCATTTCAGCTTTAGCTTTTGTTTTCGTCTTTCCCATGATTCCTGTCACTCTCTATCATATGTTATCAATCCAAACAGCCACAAACGCACATCATAAAAATCCTGGAGTTTCATTAGATGGGGGTCTGAGTTTCAGTATAGATTACCTAAATCATACTTTTTCATCTGCCTTACTCCGAAAAATATAAACATGTTTCTACATAACAAATTTTTCTGTTGAACATAAGAAGTCAGAGTTGTCAAACACTACATATCGTCTAAGAACATCAGCTAAACGATACATTTAATTAAATCCATGCTAAAACTGGTGAAATGATGATTTAAATCACAACTATCTGATCAAAGAAGTCAACAACATTATCAATCAGACCTCAGTCAGTGCTAACAAATAAGTCTGATATCCAGCCCAGTTCATGCCTCTTCCTCTCTGTTTGGTCCTCAGCCAGTCTGTGTCTGGGGGGGTCGGACATTTTTGCGTCGGTCAAAGAGAACAGTCCGATGGGTCAGTTCATCTCTAACATCAGTATCAGTGGAGATCCAGGAGCTAACACCATCAGACTTTGTCTGACCGGAGACAATGCCAACTGGTTCTACTTAGAAGGTCGAACCATCAGACTCAACACCTCGGTCTCCAGAGTTCTTGACAGAGAGGTACACTTGCAGATTAAACACACTTTACCTGTGACTAAAACCTGTATCTTGTAACATCTCACCTGTAACTATACCGCTTAAAAATATCTCACCTGGAAGTAAACCCGTCTCACTTGGATAATCCACAGTATATAAATCCCTAAGAGATGGGTCTGTCTGTCTCAGGTTCAGGGATCAGTGCTGATAGCAGAGCTGACCTGTTATGAGGATGATGTCATTCAGGTAGCTTCAAATGTCTAACTATTACATTAATGTTAATGAGTATAACTCTGTTCTCAGCAATAAATAATCTATTTCCTCAGAGTCAGTACAGGATCCTGGTGGAGATTGTGAATGAAAACGACAACAGACCAAACTTCCTGCAGGACACTATTCAACCTTTCACATTCAGTGAGGTAAACATGGAGGCTTTCGTAGTGTTGACGTCAGCTGTTTACGTGAAAAGTGACAGAAAAAGAAATCTGAGCTCAAACCCCACCCTCTTTCTGACCTACTCACTGCTGAGCAATCACTGAGTAGCTGGCTGTGATGTCACAGTGTCTGTTTCAGAAAGGCATAGAAATCAGACTGCTGTCAGAAAGGAGATTTCAGACTGACAAGGACTTCATCTGACACAGACTGATGCCTTTGGTGCCCAGTGGGACAACAAGGTGGTGTATGTGGTGGGGCGGCAAATTGGAGCTGATGGCGCCCATTAACAACCAACGGCTCCAGCTACCCAAAAACCCTGCACTGGGACACTACTTATCTACATGTCTGTTGTTTGTCAGTTAGTTCCTGATAATTTGATTAAACACAGATTTATTTAAGAATGTGCGCCATGTACCCATAATCTAATTAACAGATATATTATCAGTATTGCCTCACAGTGCCTCTCTGCAAGATAGGGCTTCAAAATCAAGTCATAATCATTTGTAAGTGCTATATGAAAGACACTGGACTTGTTTTATGTCCTTGATGACATTTCATCTTTCATCCGAAAGCCTTTTTCGGTTCTAACTGACTGGTGGGAAGTCCCAGGAACTTTCAAAGCAGTTTCCTCTCCCGTGTTGTGCCATGTACTTGTGAAGCGGTTGCTTTGTCTTCCCAGTGTAAAGGTCGGTGCATTCCTCACTGCATTGAACTGCATACACTGCATTACTCTGCTTATGTCTGGCTGTTTTGTCCTTAGGGTTGAAAAGCGTCTGCCTTACAGTGTTACTGGGCTTGAAATGCACAGGGATGCTGTGTTTGTTAAAGATCCCCCCCTGAGTTTTTCAGATAGTCCTTAATATTTAGAATGACAGTGTTGTTCTGTTTATTGTTCTTTTCCTCTCAGGGCCCAGCTTGGCTAACCACCTGTTTGAACTGTATCTCTGATGTGTTTTAAATCCTTCTCCTTCCCTTCGGTCCTTGTGGGCACATTCTGAGCCCCAATGGTATAGGGGTCTGATAACCCAAGCTTGTGCTCCAGTGGCTGGGTTTTCTGTATACTTCAGTTTTAAGGCTTCTGTCATCTTCAGTGTGCACCGCACAGTCCAAGAACGCCAGACTGTTTCCTCTGTCATCCTCCGGAGTAAACTTGATTTTTTTGTCGACTGCATTGATGTGTTCTGTGAAGGCTTCCCCTTCCTTCGTTTTGATTTTGACCCAGGTGTCATCAGTGTACCTAAACCCGTGCTTGGGAGCAGTTTACGTGAAGGAGATCAGGGCTCTGCTCTCTACTTCCATATAGACATTGGCCACTACTGGAAACTCCCGTGAGCACAGCCATGCTTCTGTCAGTAGAAACTCTCATTATACTGGAATTAAGTGGTAGTCAGGCAAAGGTCCAGGTCGCACAAATGGCACAAATGGCCCCAGGCAGTTTATTACCCATTCACACCATGACTTATGTGACCCTAATGACCCACATGATGGGTGGGTCAAAGATTCACATGTGACCTCAATGACTCTCAAGGTGTTAAAGACCACACAAAATGGGATTCCCCACCAGTCGGTCAGAACTGAAGCCTTTTGGATGAGAGATGAAACGTCTTCAAGAACCTCAAGCAAGTCCACTTACCTTCGTATAGCCTTTAGAAATACCTTGACCTGTATGACCGAGAATCTTCACAGAGAGAATCCTCTGGTCATAATCACCACTTCCAGTTTCCTTATCATTTAACCGATAATGTGCTTCAGTGTTGCATATTACAAAAATACTTTCTAATTAGTATTAGTATTTTAAGCTAAATTGCTACAAAATAATTTACAGAGTGGATCTGTGGACTTCGGGCAATTGTCGCTCTGCTGCTTTGTTAGTAATCCAGCTTCTGAGAGTAGTTTATTTCAGTCAGAAGCTTTGCTGTTATAATTGTTGCTGTTACTGAGTCCTCACAGCTGTTCAGGTTAGAAATATATAATAATACGGGTTAAGGTTTATTTAGTTGAGCTACTGTTCCCAAGGTCATTAATGAACTTGGTCTAAGGGCCAATTAAGCATGATACTAATGCCGAGATCAGACTACATGATTAAGAGACGTCACACTAGGCAGGAAAATACAAATATTTCTCACATGATAGATTTTTCATTGTGGTGTTGTGGGGCGTCCGAAAACCACATCGCTATTCTTCAATTACGTCACACTACAAGGCTGGTTCGTCATTTCCGAGGTTCATTTTCAGACCAGACACTGGAATTTTGATGGCCACAACAACATCGTGTTGCAATTGGGCTGCAATCGTGTAGTCTGCTCCTGGCCTAAAGCAACGCTGGACTGAGGCCATGTAGGCACCTTGTTAGATCGAAGTTTCCCTGTCACGTGTCTACTGTTGCCATCAAACCAAGGCAAAATACCTGAAAATTTAAAAAAAAGACATCTCATGTTCAACTTGACATATTTACATGCAATGATACTAATTCTGCTTTTAGTAGTCTAGAAGGATGATGATTAGTAACATTTATAAAAACAATTAGAAGAAATATGTTAACATGATTAATAATAAACTGTTTCCCGTGTGTGCAGCTGACAGCAGTGAATTCTGTTGTTTTCACCGTAAAGGCAGTTGATGCCGATGGCGACATGATCAGTTATATCATCGATCAATCATCAGTAAGAACTGTCCACATATTTCTGTCCGTCTCCCATACAGTCTTTGGTCATTTAACTCCAGTTTACTCATAAACACATCTTTCTCCCTTTACCTGTTACCTGCAGCCGGATGCCTCATTCTTCAGGATCGATCTACCCAACAGTGGAAACATCGTTCTGAACAAACCTCTGGACTATGAGACCAGAACTCACCTGGAGCTCATCATCTGGGCCCAGGTAACGCTCAGTCATACTTTTTAATAATGAATAAGGACCAGAGAACTCACCTGCAGATGATGATCTGGGCTAACCTTAACTATGATATGCCCTAGTAATTACACATTCAGGGCTCTTATAATCATTTTTCATCAAGAATTCATCATACAAAAGGACTAAAGTATCAAACAAATATATGAAATTTATCAGAAATGTGGCAACACTGTCCTGGTCCAACTGAAATAAAAGTGAAATATAAAAAAATGCATATATATGTTTATACTGTATATTAACTAAAATCTCAAAAACGTAAACTGAAACTAAACTAAAAACAGAATGATCTACACCTGCATGTATGTATACCAGTGTCCAAAACTCACATACAAAAGCATTCCTACTTGCCTTTATTCTAACAACTCCTTATGGTAAAAATGTATATATTTTTTGCATTTAACCAGATTTCCACTGTTAATACGGAAACTTTATACTGAAAAAGTGCCATAAATACAAAACAAACAACAAAACCAACATGGGGTCCAACATTGGTTGGATCCATACATTTCACAGACAAGATAACTAATTTCTTAGTAAAATAACAAATATAAAAATAACTTTGTCCGATGTTTTGTTTTATATGATGATATGAAACAGGAATCGAACACTGCGGAGAATTTCAACACATCTGCTGTTTTAACTGTGAACATCGAGGATGGAGATGACCAGTATCCTCACTTCCTGCCCTGTACACCTGTCTCTCCAGGTGTTCCTGTCTGTATGAACCCCACCTACACCGCCAACATCACACAGAAACACAAGGTAGACACTTGAAACAGCAGGTGAACACACGTCCCACAGAAACACCTCGGGGATCTAAGGAGAGAGGGTGTTGTATGCTATACAGATTATAAAGCCCCTTGAGGAGAATTGAGGCGTAAACCTGGTGTTTCTGTGTCAAGTCAAGTTAAGTGAATTTTTACATAGCCCATTATCACAAATCACTAAACAGCAGGTAATTTGTTGTGATGGTGGCACTGGAGTAAACATCAGATGGTCATCAAGATCATCAGGGTTCATCCTGTGGAGATCATTAATATCTGGTAAATGCTGAAATCTTAACAAGGGCATTGGGGGGCAAAATCAGCTGAGGCTGGATTAGGGTTTATATGTTAAACTGTTTGACATGATTATGTTTTGTATGCATCTGATATTTATTATTTGTTATATATATATGTTCTTTATTTGTATATTGTTAGTTATTTGTGTTACCACCTGTTAATGTGTACTGTATTCAGGTGTATTTGTTTTTCTGCACATGTTTATGACTTATTACTGTATATGTATAGATCTACTTGTTTGTGTGTTTCAGGATGTTGTTCTGGAATTTTCTCCTGGTCCAATCAGAGCAGAAGATGGAGACAGAGGGATCGACACCCCTCTGATCTACAACATCCTGTCAGGTCAGAGTTTACCTCAGGTTCATCATCTATCTAAAAACAGAACTCTACATATAAATGTGTCGTACACAAGACTGTTTCTGCTTTGATTACAAAGTATAAACTAACTGTGACATACAGAGTAACAATGTCAGGAAGCAGGGGGTATGCAGAGGAAATGGATTTTATAGATGATAAAAATGTTCTATGTTACTGAAAAGGAGAAAGATACTGAGTCAGTGCTGAATGTTGTCTTTACCATAAACAATGTCCAACCACATCACAGGAGAAAACGCTAACCCCAAAAAAGGATTAGGGTTTGTCATTATAACCAAATGATTATAATGCCAGACAAACTTATTGCATCCACCAAGGAGGTCATGTTTTCACCCGTGTCTGTTTGTTTGTTTGTTTATTGGTTTGTTTATTTGTCAGCAGGATTGTGCAAAAAGTACTGAGCTGATTTGCACCAAAGTTGGTGGAGGGATTGGGTAGTAATTTTTCAAGCAAAAATGCCAAACATTTAATGGTTCCAGCTTCTCAAATGTGAAAATGTGCTGGTATTTCTTGTCCTAACATTGTAGTTAATAAAATATCTTTGGCTTTTGGGCTGTATGAAAATATGTGTTAGAAGTAGCCTTAGATAGGTCATAAACCACAGCTGATGTTACATCAGCCAACAGCAGAGGACATGAAGTTGTTAATCTGTTTATAATCTGTGTGTTTGACCCAGCAGGTGATGATCAGGGTAGGTTTGTGATCAACAACAGGACCGGTGAGCTCAGGTTAACCCGAGCTGTGGACGACCGACGACTGACGCCAAACTTCACGCTCAACGTCATGGTAACAACCCTAGTTCCTGTTCACTGCTTCATTCATAACCATCAGTACAGAACAAAGAGTCTCTTCAGCCTTTCCTCACCTGTCCCCCCCTCCTGTCCAGGTGTGTCAGGTGGACGACAGGCTGAAGTACAGTGTGGCGTCGGTTGTAGTCAGAGTTCTCTATGAGAACATGTTCCCTCCGGTTTTCAACAGAACCATCTATAAAGGTTTCATCATCCAGAGCTCTAGCCCTGCATCCATCGTCTCCACCTATGGGAACCAGGTGTTACAGGTCCAAGTGTCAGACCGCGACTTCTCTGACGTAAGAACACCTGAAACGCTACCTGTATTATCAACTGTATCACACCTGGTGTGTCACCACTGCTGTCCCATCACAGGGCCTGAATCCAAACATCCACTACTCCCTCCATCCTCCGTCTGGACTGTACCAAGTCACCCATAGGGGGGTTCTGATCGCTAGGACGGACCAGTTGCATGCCTTCGACAGAAACATACTACAGGTGAGTTTACCTTCCACAGGCGCACACTACAGGTGAGTTTACCTTCCACAGACAGACACTAAAGGAGAGTTTACCTTCCACAGACGCACGCTACAGGTGAGTTTACCTTCCACAGACGCACGCTACAGGTGAGTTTACCTTCCACAGATTCACGCTACAGGTGAGTTTACCTTCCACAGATTCACGATACAGGTGAGTTTACCTTCCAAAGACGCAAACTACAGGTGAGCTTACCCTCCAAAGACGCAAACTACAGGTGAGTTTACCTTCCAAAGACGCAAACTACAGGTGAGCTTACCTTCCACAGACACACACTACAGATGAGTTTGTCTTCCACAGATGGAAACTAAAGGAGAGTTTACCTTCCACAGATGCACGCTACAGGTGAGTTTACCTTCCACAGATGCACGCTACAGGTGAGTTTACCTTCCAAAGACGCAAACTACAGGTGAGCTTACCTTCCAAAGATGCAAACTACAGGTGAGCTTACCTTCCACAGACACACACTACAGATGAGATTGTCTTCCACAGATGGAAACTAAAGGTGAGTTTACCTTCCAAAGATGCACATTGCAAGTTAGTTTACCCTCCACAGACACATAAAACAGGTGAGTTTACCTTCTTACTTACTGTATTACACTGCTTAACTGCTTTATTATTCAAGGTGTTTTTACCTATATATATATATATATATATATCACACTATACTAAATATATATTCAGGTAGTATTACCTTTGCTGTGTTGTACTATATATTACATTAATGCAGATTGATGCAGGCAATATACCTTTAATAAATTGCACTGTAATATTATTGAGGGCTGCAGATTGTTTTTGATCCTGAGATCACGTCCTCTGTAATATTTTTAAGTTTAAGTTGAAAAGCTTTTTCAAGAGTTTATATTCCACAGTTACATACATGTTCTTTATTCAGTTACATAAGTGGTGCTAGACTGTAATGTAAGAAGATAAAATTTACAGTAAATATGATTAAACAACTGTATGTTAACTGAATGTACAAAATGAAACATTGTAACTTTATTACTAAATACGAAAATTGTAGAGGAGGCAGGTCACAATGTATTGGTGCCACTTTCTACAAGGAACCATTTATAAATTAATTTTATATATGATGTATAAATGGTCCTCAGGTGCGTTTGGTCTCCTCAAACCACTGATTGGTTCTCAGGTCAGACTGGTGTCTAACAGCAGGATCAGCAGGAGGATCAGACTTAAGATTAAAACTAAAAGCTTCACAGTGTGAATCCACTTCAGCAACATCAGATCTGATCCAGTGTTTAATGTCAATCAGGGAATATTTATGACTGGAGGTTTTTACCTCTGAGGGAGGAAATAAACTGGCAATGTATAAACTGAACATATGAACTGCAGTATAAAATCCTTGTTGTAATGTTTATTCTGGATGTTTGATTATCCTGCAGGTTGTAGCCAGAGATGAAGAATCAGGAGAAGAAGTTTCAGCTTCAGTGGATATTGAAGTCCTGCAGAGAGGACAAGCAGGTGAGCTTTAAGCTTTACAACTAAATCACAGCTAAGAATGGATTATTGAGGGTGGTATATGGATATTTGAAACCTAACAATATATTGGCTGAGATTCTTTGTTTTCTCTTTGTCTGTCAAAGACTCCCTACACTGAAAAACCCAGATAAAATATCAAAAACACCTGAAGGCACGCCAGTTTGGACCAAAAACATGTTTTTTTCTAGTGTAATAAAGTAGAAATTTTAAAGTGAATTCAACGGTATTGAGTTTTTGGCAGAAGTCAGTTTTTTGGAAAATGTTAATGAAAATGGCTTTGGTGTTAAAATGTATCCCCAAATTACTGCTGTTTCATTTCAGTGTATAAATCATTATCACGTCGTTACCAGCCATAACAGCATTTGGCTGGTATTGTTTTCACCTTATGAGTCTGTGAGTGAGTGAGTGAGTGAGTGAGTGAGTGAGTGAGTGAGTGAGTGAGTGAGTGAGTGAGAGAGAGAGAGAGAGAGAGAGAGACATCATGGCAAAATATGATCCTGGAGACACCTACTGTAGCGAGAACTACCCCAGAGGCAGTTTTGAGTACTTTAGCTGGTGTTTATATGTCTGCCTGTCTGTGGACAGATTTTGTCCCCACATTAGCATCACAAAACTTTACAGGTATATAGTTGAGATCACAATGAAGGCAGAGTTCGAAGATGGGTGTGGTCCAACCCATGAGTACTGAATACTCATGTAATAATGCAGTAGTGACTACTGAGCACTCATGGGGTCGGAACGTCAACGTGTGGCCGGTGTAATCCCAATCACAAAATGGACTGCAGTTTATTATGATATTTTTGTTTAGCTAACTAACTAATAGTAACACCTGCCCACATGCCAGATCAGAAACCTGGATCAGGTGTTTACAGACCACAAATATCACAGACCTGGTCTCTATCAGAGTACTGCTGATATCATAGTTGAAGATTCTTAAAACATAGAAACCTGGATCAGATTAAGGATTATTCAGGTTTTTGAAACAAGACCTCTGATGTTTTATGTGCTCAAACAACATCTGAAACACATTATGACTAGGATACTAATATCAATGTAGGCGCACTCTGTGTAATGTTGATGCTGTTTTTTAAATGAGTTCGCACATTTCTTTCACATTTTTCTAATGACATTTATTGTTATTGATGCGCTGACAGAAACTCTAGTACTAAGAGATCTGTGATAATGTCACATCATAATATCATGATTGATGCAACCTGGTTCTTAGGTAAACTTGTTAAAACACGAGGACAAATGTATACACATGTGAACCTGAACACACAAACACTACAAACATGTGAGGTTGTGTGACATGAAACAACACAGTAAAAGAGCAGGATTAACCCCCAGTGGAGGAGCAGTGGACTGTGGACTGAGAAGGAGGGGGCTGAATCAGGTGTTCATCTAGGTTTTCTGATCCACTGATCTCTCATTGATCACTAACTGATCAGTCCAACTGATGGAATAATAATCGGTTTCCTTAATGAGATAACTGACTGCACCTACACCTCCACCCCCCTTGTTAGGAGATAATCAGTGAAGTCGGAGACGACACAAACAATCAGCAGCACAAACTGTAGCAGTTGATTATGACAGAACTGGTTTTTCTTTTATTCACACAGACTATAACAGATTACTGAAATCCCTCCACATTTACCACATAGTGCACTACATTTACTCTTCTCCATATCCTCTGTCACAGTGGAACAAAAACTGCTAACAATTCATCGATACAACTCTGTATATTACAGAAACACAAATTTCTGTTGTACAACTCTATAGGAGTAAACTACTGAGTGTGGTGGAGGTGGAAATCAATCACTTTGTATACTTCAGCT
This sequence comes from Xiphias gladius, assembly GCF_016859285.1. NCBI lineage: Eukaryota > Metazoa > Chordata > Actinopteri > Istiophoriformes > Xiphiidae > Xiphias > Xiphias gladius. The sequence goes on along the minus strand of NC_053401.1, from coordinate 24,578 downwards.
CAAAGATTTGTACTCACTGACTTTAGTTCATTCACCTTTTAATAAGCTTAGCAGTTGCATCAACATTCAGATGAATTCAGTGTGTACAACAGTCGATGAGTGCATCACTGTTCATACAGCCCCACAGTCAGCTCTGATTCATACTGTCTTCAGGTCAGCCTGTTTGTGGTTCAAACTGTGACCTTCAGTTCAGTACTGAACTGGTCTACACAATCACTGCACATATAGTTAATAAGTAAGCAGCCTATTAAACAATGACAGAGTCAACAGATTAGAATTTTTTATTATTACGATTGTTTCTGTGGCAGTAGCTGTCTTTAAATAAACTTTTAATGATGAAATAACGAACAGTGAATTACAGCAGAGCTCAGTCAACAGCGAGGAGCTCCACTGATAAAAACTACTGACTCAGTCAGTGACAATATGCTTCACCATCAGTCACTTCACCCTGGAGATTTGTTGGTAAAGATTTATTCATACATGTACTCAACACCTCTGGTGGACAAGGGCGTGATTTCAGACACAGACATTCTCATGTTCCTCATGGTACGTTCACTGACATTAGCTCTCTCCTCTCTGCAGTCCCTCATGGTGCATTCACCGAGCAGCAGATGTTTGGAGATATGGATAGCAGACTGGCAGGAGGAATAGCAGCAATGATTCTGTTGATGTTTCTATCAGCTCTTCTGTTTCTGCTGTTTCGAACAGTGAAGAGACGGCGTTTACAAAGAAACCCTGAAGAACACACAGCTGTCGCTCTGGAAAAACATCCAAACGTGGTACAAACTCAAACACTGACACTTTAAAACACCTGACAAGATGTTTTAAACTTTAAAATACCTGAAGACTTGGTTTCTAAACTCTCTTAGCATCGATCTCGACTACAGCAGGCAGATGATTTCAGAGAAAAGGCTGTGAAAAGCCACTGCCCACTACCTTCTCAGCAGCAAACAGCAGACAGACACAGCTAGAGACCAGCTGGTGAACATAGTGGAGCATTTAGCAGCTAAAGAGCCAGAGATTGCTCTAAGGAGCTGGTGGGGACTAAAAACAGAGCTAACAGAGAGGGAATACTGGACTTAGATTCATCAGGTGGACACAGACCCCACTCCAGAGGAAGGATCATGCTGCTCTGTTACTGCTGGATGTGGAAATAAGCAGCGGTTTGATCACAAGTTCAACATATCAACTTAAAAGGTGATGATACAGTATGTCAGTGCTGTGTCACTACTTGTTCCTGCTGAAAACATGTGGACAAAAACGTCAGTTAGTGCAGGTATAAATCAGGACGGTTATTAAAGGTTACTTCAATCTTAAATCAGTGGTGAAAAGTATCTAAGCACTTTTACTAAAATTTTGTAGTTAATTACAGATTTGAGGTATTTGTACTTTGAGTATTTCCATTACATTACACTTTCTACTTCACTACAATTGTGAAATAATGTAATAGTTACTATCTGATAGCTGCAGTTACTTTACAATTTATGATTTCACAAGCAAAACATGAACTTTTAAAATATAATGCTCTGTAAAATACTCAACTACAAGACAGTAAATTTGACGCTTAGTTGATTAATCAGTTTGTTGTAAAGAAATTAACCAGCAACAGTTATGATAACTGATGAATCATTTAAGTTTTTTTTCATGCAGAAAAGCATGAAAATTTTCACGTTGTCAGTTTCTCTAATGTGATGACTTTTGGATTTTCCTTGTTTTAAATTGCAGCAAACTGAAACATTTGACATTTGATTGTTTGTTGGACAACAAGAGTGATTTGAAGATGTCACTATTATATTATTTATTTATATATATTATATATATATATATATATTATATATATATATACACACACACACACACACACACACACACACACACACACACACACACACAACATTATTAGATAAAACACTCACAGGGGCCATTTCTTTGCAATGGGTACTACTTTTGATACTTTAATTACATTTTCCTGATTATACTCACATCTTTATTTAAACAATCTTTTCAACACAACATGTGTTAGATTTATGAGGCAGATAACACAGAGCTCGAAAAGGTCAGAGTCATTGTCCAACTGTATTAGATTCTGTACAGGGGATGTAAAATTGTCAATCTCTCCTGATTCTCTCCTTTCCTCTGTTACCTCTTCTTCTTTAGAGATTACTGTGGTTTCACATGGTTAATAACTGTTTATATTAAGATAAACTCATGTCTTTGTAATATTTCCTGTGTTTTCTTTGAAAGTGTTTACTGTGGTTTCAAACGGTGAGTTTAAAGCTGCTCTTCACTTACGAGATGTTTTGATAGTCAGTGTGGACTTCCTGTCATGTGTTTCTGTTTATAGCCTACATCAGTGCAGTGGAAGTCAGTCTGTGCTGTGTTTACATTAACATCTATCTGCAGTTTAATGTGTTGTCCTGTGTTTCTGTGTAAGAGAGCAAATTAATAATCTGCAGTATCGTGTGTAGTTCTCAGTATGGTGAACATTAGAGCTTTTTGTAAAACATAGAGCTGATAAATTTCAGGAAAACAGCTGTGATTTTTCCCACTGATATTTTAATTTAAATATAAGACTCCTGACGTTAAAATATTGACCTGTCTGTCTATCTACCCTGACATCCAAAATAAAGTGTGACCGAGCACTAAATGATCTAGGAGTTCATGTGAACTGCAGGTGTGTAAAACTCAGCCCCATCAGGTGAACCTGCCCAGGTATCCAGCTGTCGCTAAAGACAGGTTTAAACTGGAGTCTCATCTAATAACAGACAGAAATAAGAGTCTCAGCTGTTGGGAATGTCTCAGTGTGGCTCAGGGGCACTCTGGGGGCTTTGGTAATCCTAGATTAGGATTCAGATCTCAGACCTGGATCAGAGAGCTGGACAGGGTGAACTTCCTGTTACAGGAGTCATGTCTAATCATGGATGAAGGACCAACACAATGATGTTTACATACGTGTAAAATACACTCAAAAGAAGGAGGGTGGCTTCGCGTAAAGTGGGACGGGATTTAGAAAATTTCAGTTTGTCCAACCGATTTCCAGTTTTTAATATATAGTTTCTCATCAACACACAGAAGATGAAATGAAACTGTAAGAAATACTTAAAAACAAGTTATAAACTGACAGATACACCCATCTGATACCCTCTTTTACTTAAATGTAACTGTCCAGTTTGTCAAACAATGCAAAATACAGTAACACTTTGTAATCCAACTGTAATGTAACTTCAGTATTTTAATCAGGTTCTAATAAAACACTGACTAGTTCATTTTGGGGAAAATGGTGTAAACAACCATTTTCTTATTGGGTCATTAAAGAGTAAAAACAGGAGAACAGACAGATCATATATAACAGCCCACAGACCTTATTCTTTCTAAGTGATGAAAATGACTAAATATGTTATTGATATCTGAATTATAAAACAACATTACACTAAACCACAGGCAGAATTATAAAGTTTTAAATATTTATTCAGATATGTCTGTTTAATCCGAATTACATCCATATATCCATCTAGTTCACTCATTAGTGATCTGTGTGAATACAGTGAATCAGGAGTCATCACAGTCAGACGAACTTCTTCTATAAAAACTGAGCTAAATTGAACCCTGCCCGCCCATTTATTCTGATGGTGGAGCCTTAATAATAAATTTGGTTCTCTTACAGCTCCTGTTTTTAGTAGTGACTAGTCTGTTTGAATCTAGTGATGATCAATCTCCACTGAGTAAACACTGATGTTTCAACATGGCTGAATTTACAAACAGCTGCTGGAAACTGCTGCAGGTGTGCTGAGATGCCATCATAAAAACTCTCTTCTCTCAGGTACAAACTGAGGTTCAGCTGGACCAGTTCAAACTCCCAAAGCCATGAGTCTGAATTCTGTGACCTCTGTATAGAGAAAAACCCACAGAGGGAGATAAAAGAAAACCAGACAAAACTGAGCCTCAGCCTGAATTCTCTCCTCTCTGTGATAAACAGGTGAGCTCCAGTCGACCTGTTTTCTCTCTGGAGGACCCTTCATACAACACCAGAGCTTTCAGTCAAAACTTTGCGTCTTCTTCACAGTCAGAGAGTCTACATGGCAGACAGGGAGTCTACACCAGAAGACTCTCTCTGCTTTACCCTCCATCATCATCATCATCATCAAACCCCATGAGTGAGCAGCAGCTGCAGGTGTCAGACTGATCTGTTTTCTGTCAAAGAGGAACCAGCAGGTTGACCTGAGACAACACACACCAGAGAAACTCTCAAGATTATCTGATGTCAGAAAGTGTGGACCGTCCTCAGGTGGGTCCACGGGTGTGTGACACAGTAATGACATCAGACTCCTCAGAGAGATGACAACATGAAAACGGTCCAATCAGAGGAGTCGTTACTGGAACAGCATGATCATCAGCAGCCAATCAGAGAGCAAAAACAAATGAATTAATGATAAACACAAGAGAGATTTGATGTGAAATTCGACTCATGATTCACTGAACAGTTTTCTTCTCAATAATCACTTTGTTCTATAATCACAGAGTTTAACATATCATATTGACTTTATGTCAGTTGTATTTTATGGCGAGAAATGCTGAACAGTGTTTTATTATCCACAAATAAAACATTTATAAATGTTTGTGATGAATCTGAGTCATTTACTGTATGTCCCCAACCAAGTTGAACAAAAGACAAAAATATTTTACAGATAAAACCATCCCAATGTGAGTAAATACCAGTTTTAAACATTTATATTTCAAACTTTAGGTTTATTCCCCTGTTTGTATTTAAAAAGCTTCCTGTGCAGATAAAAGTCTAAAAACATAGGTTTTCTGCATGCGTGTATAGATTGTTCTGCTGCTGTGTTTGGTCACACGTGTGTTTGAATTTTGAGACTTAAATGTGGGTGAAAGCAGGCTGAAACTGAAAAAATGATTTGAA